>NC_137469.1:99234745-99264745 GCF_964235325.1 Thermobia domestica
CTAGCAGTAAAAATAGCACCACTGTCCGTAACTTTCTACCATCATGTTTTCGTCTCTGGGTCTTAAAAGAAAGCAGAGTTTTGCAAAAGCAATAGTTAAGTCAATCTTCTGAATATCAAAGAAAAGGATTCACCAAGCAAGGTAATATTCCTCATACATCCCACAGATGCCTAAAGGCATTACAAATTTGAAATTCAAATGTAGTGGTAGTTATTGGTGCGCCCCCTGTCAGAAAATCCTGAATCCGGCCATATATATATATATATATATATATATATATATATATATATATATATATATAATGCATATCAAGTTTTGTTTTTATATATAAAGTAAAAGATGATACGAACAAACAGGTGTGTTCCTATTTTCTTTGAACATTTACTTGAATCTCTTTTTTTTAATTGTATTGAGTATTTATCTTCATTATTTCGAGTAACATTTTAGTGCCTATTTTTTAAATTTTCAGTGCCTATTTGCCTGCCTATTTTCCAAGCTTTTAATGCCTAAATATCCGGTCTCTAGTGATGATGTACATCGAGCGGATGCCGCATGAAACGAGAATTTATGCAATTTCTTTGACAGAATACAACAGAGCAAAGCTTCAAGAACTTCTCCTCAATAATAATACACATAAATTAAGAAAGAAATAAAAATACATTTCTTGTGAAATTTCCCGTGGATTTTTTTGGATTGCTGTTGTCGATACGCATACAGGCCGCATACACTCTTCTGGCTTGGAAAAATTAGGAATGGAACAGACTTCAAGAGTGTCCTTAGGGCAATATCTAGCAGACAAGGCTTGCAAAATTGAGCTGACAGCAGGAGATGTCGCAGTAATAAATTTTTAAAGGTGCCTAATTTGTTACCATAAACTTGAAATAGCCTTCTGTATTAATTTAATGATTGGATAACTAAGGTAAATTTTTCGACAAACACGGTAGATGGCATGATTTTTCTAGTATTTCAATGTTGTTTTCTTGTTAATAACTCAGATTAAACTATTTCTTCGGTTTATTGTTGAAACCACTTCATAGTAGTGTGAAGGCAGTAAATAAATTGTTGATATTTAAACTAAACTTAAAGTTTGCCATTTCCGAGAGCAGGAGTGATTATCTTCTCTGAATAGGAATATAATATCTGACTTGCATTGATATATCAAAATATGTTATACGTACATATGTGAGAATATACGTATGTAGTTCGTAATAATATGACCGAAATTTCTTGTTACTGGTTAACATTTCTTGGACACAATATAGTTAACATAGACAAAGAGTAATAGTAGGATGCATTTTAACGTTCAAAGAACATCCTAATAAGAAATGGTAAACGTCTCATTCCGGACGTTACACTAATTGCAAGAATAAACAATCACACTAATAAATGTTGCTACATGCGCTACCACTTTCTTGTATAATGGAGTCCTTAAATAAATGTCGTGTTCGGCGCGGGAGACACGGGTTCGGTTCCCGACAGGAGTTCATGTGGCTCGAATCCTATGTAAAGGTGTAGGTTTATGTCTTACATAGCTTCGCTGCTGAAAGGAACGCTAAACTCTAATTCATCCATTCGTCCTTGAATAAATGCATAAATATTCTGTTAAGTTTGGGGTGGTTGGTGAGCACACTAAGCTAAACTAAACTGAAAGAAAAATGTACTCATACAGGGTTCCTACTGGTCATGGAAGTCAGGAAACTGTGTAGGTTAACCGAGCGAAGTAGCTCAAGTGGTAGAGCGTTGGCTTCGCATTCTGGAGGTCGTGGGTTCGATCCCTAGTCCTACCAGGTAAATGAAACTAAAACTAAAAAAGGCCCTGGCCGATACCTTCCCAAATCCTTATTATCATTGTTGTTGTTGTTAGATATCCAGTATAAAATGGCCTCTTGAGCTGTATCTGGTGATTATTAAATAAATAAATAAATAAATAAGATCAGGGAAAAAGACTGGAAATTAGGGAAAGTCAAGGAAATTTTATAAAATATATTTTTTCTAACGTTAATTGTACACCAATTTCAGCTTAGTCAACCATTATATGGGACGTTGCTCAGATTTTTATGGGAGGTAAGTGGAATGTACGTATGAGCAATTGATTACTATTTGTCTCTATAGGGTAAATGTTCTAATATATATATATATATATATATATATATATTCACCGTTATTTCTTCCTTATATGTCAACGTCATCCGACACCTGTCATGAAAATCAGGGAATTTTCTGCCAAAGGTTAGGGAAAGTCAAGGAAATAGATTTCTCCAGATCAGTAGGAACCCTGTCGTACTGTACAGCGGACCGAAGAGTCGAACGGTACAATTAGTTTACATACATTTCTTATATAAGACCGTTGTTACATTTTAAATCTGTTAATCTATTAGGAAATGTTGCTGTTTTAGGAATTATCTTGCTTACTTGCCACGGAGTGCATAAAGTTATTTCATAAATATCATTATTCTAGTTAGGTAACAAGTGAGCTGCGTTTCACTTTGTAAAACTACAATAGACTTACAAACTATGGAGTTTTAATATTGAAAGCAGAAGTAGTAATCTATCACTTCCGATCATAACACAGGCGGAAGGACGGAGATGAAACATGTTTTGTGACGCTGAATCCATATGAAGAAACAAATTCTTGCCATTTGTTCCCATTTTTGCTCTAAGAGAATCAAAATTGAAACCGGGAGTTGTACGGATTTCTGCAGCTTCCGGTTACCTAGAAAGATAACGACGGAAGTAGAATATATTCTTCTGACGTTGAAACCATATCAAAAGAAGAAGAAACAGCTTCTCTATCCATATATATTATCGATTTCCTTTATGGCGATCAGTTTTGAAACCGAAAATCGTATATTTCTACCATATCCAGTTTGAATAGAGGAATAGAGGTGGAGATAAAAGCTGTTCTTGGTATACCGAATCGTTACCAGAAAGCCGTTTCTTACTATCTCGTACGGGTTTTGCTCTATGGAGATCAGTATTGGAACCGGAAATGATTGTAAATTTCTACCAGTTCCGATTGTGGTAGATGGATAAAGGTGGAGGTGAAACCTATTTTGGGACACTGAATCTATTGCCGTTTTTGGTTATTGTACTGTAGTGATCAACATTGAAACCGAGAATTGTTGTAACATAATCTGTTCCCTCACTACAGAGAAACCACTGAGCTTTTTTTTATTATTATTATTATTATTTTTAGTGATCGGTTCATGATTAGGGCCACCAGTTTTCACAATGCGCGATAAAACGAAATGCGTCATAATTAAGTAATTTTCAGTTTCTTGACGTTTTATGATATTCTATGTGTATTTTCATTAGTTTCCGTTGCGCGATAAAACGCGAAATTGGTAGTTTTACGCGAAATTTCTAACAATACGCGAGATAACGCGAAATTTTAAAAATACGTTTTCATTAATTTAAAAACTCCAGTTTTCCATAATTTTGGGTGCAAAGTGAAAAATGCATTTTTGAACGCAAGGCTGATCTTAAACCCAAATTGTTTCTGGAGCCTGTTCTGACTAGGTGGAATAGTTGGTTCCATGCCGTACTTTCACTGAGACATACAAATCTCCGACAGCACATCTGTTGAGTAGTCGTCTTGACAGACTCAGTACTCGATTGAACGTTTTGCGACAGGGCCTCTTTGGTGAAAAATCTAAAGCACACTTACGTTTGTTACCAAGGGAGAAGAGGGGTAGTGTTGAATGTGACTTTTAAAAATGTGCAGAAAGACTCCCAAAGAAAAGACTCCTAAACTACAGAAATATATGATGCTTTGGGAAAGCTATTTGATTCTTCAGTAATTGCATGTAGTAGTGAACCAGACATTGTTGCGTTAAGGAAGTTTTTTTAGTTTTGCTTTCATTACAAAAATGCAAGCATCTGATTATGAAGTACCGTATTTGGAGCTTTACAAAGTGGTCTATGAACTGTTAACAAGTGATTTGTCTGGAAAGTGCATTGTAGTGAATGTTTTGAATCGACAATAGTTCTGAAGTAATGATTGCAGTTTGTTGTAAGTGCACTTACATATATGTGGCTTCCAACAAGCAATGCCAATTGTGAGAGGTTTTTGCCAAGTATGGACTGGTGATATGTGACAAACGTACAACACTGAAGGAGAAAAATGTGGAGACATGTAACATGCTTATGTTTAATGCTTAAATGTAACTTGTGCCTATATGTTTTCAGAAGACAGCAAAACTTTCCCACTCATAGTAAGTTAGTTACTGGTTTTCATTCAGTTTCATTTAAAAAAGTATAATTTTCTATAAGTGAAATTTACAGTCAAGCGAAATATTCAGTGTATTTTGTTTTTAGGTAATAACTGGTGTATTTCTGTAGTGATCTATGAATGAAAGTAACAATTATAAAAATATCGAGGAATATCATTTCTATAAGAGCTACAAAATGCGAAACTTTATTTGGAAAATGCGACATAACGTGAAATATGAAAAACGAAACGCGAAATTTTCAAATTCTTAGTGCGAAAAACTCGTGCTTCTGTCCATGATTGTTACAGTGTGCTCATTAAATTTCAATGAAATTAATCGCGTGCTTACTGACTTAACAAAGGATTTTTTTTCAGTTAAGTATTACAAATACAGGATGTTCCAAAATGATCTTCCCAACTTTGATCGCGTGTAAGTGAGAATTGGAGATAGATAGAAAGGTGCAGTTTGCGGCATAATGTGTACACACATACCTAAAGTTTTACTAGCCGTCTAACAGAGTTCAATGTGTGCGCCATCTGTACCACGCAGAATATCCAAGCGATATTTCAGTTCCGGCCACGCCCGGCCTAGCATGTTCTCCGTAACGTGTTCAAGTGCTGCGCCAATGCCAGCCCGCAGTTCCTGTAGGTCCTGCACTGAGGTCTTGTAGATAATATCCTTCACAAAGCCCCAAAGAAAAATATCAAGTGGGGTGATGTCCGGAGACTGTGGAAGCCAGGCAATGTCGTCCTTGACCAATCCAGTGACCTGGAAATGTTACCCAAAGCCCTCTTAGTGATTGAGGCCCAGAGAGGAGGGGCGCCGTTGTGCTGCAGCAGGTGTTCGACCTGTGGAAATGCAAACTGTTCCAAGATGTCCAGATAAACAGTCGCGGTGATTGACGCCTCTTCAAAGAAAAACGGTTCCACCACACGGTCGAAGCAGGCCACACTACACGTTTACCTTTAGACAGTCACGCATAATTTCCCGGCTTACATAAGGCTTCTCCGAGCTCCATATCCGTACATTGTGTCGGTTTATCAATCCGGTTATATAAAAGACACTTCGTCCGAGAACATCACCTTTATAAGAAAGTCTGGTTCCCCGTCGATGCGATTCAGAATCAGTCTCTAAGTTGCAAATGCTTTGTAGACATGCAGCTTCAATCGCTTGTGTAGCACCCTGTTGCACCGTGATCGGTGGTGCATCAACTGTCGAGACGCTTGGCGGACTGATTTGGTTGGGCTCCGCAGAAATGCCTTTTGCACCCGTTTCACATCTGCTTCACTCGTGGTCGGACGTCGAGAACTCGTCCTCTTCATGACACTTCCGGTTTCCTTGAACCTCGTGTACTACTGCCGGATAGTCGGAAGTGTTGTGGGTGCGCGTCTGTAACGCGTCCGGAAGTTCCACTGGATCTGGGTGGCAGATTAATCTCTACTCACCATTCCATGCACTGTGCCATCTCCTGGGGATTTCCATTTTCATCAGTGCCTCATCTGCAAAGACAAAAACAACAAAAAAAGAAAATAGGTAAGAGAGATTTGTTGGCAGTGTTGGTATAGGATAAAATTTTAGCTGTGTGTGAACATCATGCTGCAAAACGCACTTTTCTCTTTATTCCCATTTCTGACTTATACGCGATCGAATTTGGAAAGATCTTTTTGAATACCCTTTTGGTTCCAGAAAAGAAAATAAGAAACATTGTCTGTTCCAACGCTTTAGAATAAACGTAACATAATTAAAAATCAAGCTAAACTTGAATGGAACCATCTCTCGACGTATCCTATGGTACAATCCGCGGCAAAAAACCTGCAACATGAGGATGTAAGTTTATTGTGAAACTACGCCTAATATCACAGGGAATGAACATAACGTCTAAGTGGAACGAATCACGCCAGGATAAACATGGGTTTCCTCCCGTGCACACTTATTTTGGAGCAAAAGACTTCGTCATTTCACAATAAACTTATATGCTCATGTTGCAGGTTTTTTGCCGCGGATTGTACAAGTGCGATAAATTGAAGTTTATTAAAATATTCTTCCTGATTTAAAATGAGACACATTTTCAGAAACGTTTGCAAAGAATCCATTGGAGATAAATATAGACTGATGAGAATTCGGAAATAGGTCTTCCGGAAAGAATTCTTTGTTTTGTTGAGAGCATCGAGGAATTCATGCAAAGGGCAAGAAGGAGAGTTTCAGGGAGCACTCAAGTGTGTTATAGTTAGTCCTCAAATAAACTTCTTACAGGAAGCTTTATTTTATTGCCCTGCAAAGCACGTATTCCCTGCTAGTTCATATTTATAAATGAGTTAATTAAATGAATAAACACACTATCACATGATACGCGATATTATAAAAGAACATAAATTGATATTCTTTATAGCTTATTTTAAGCGCTTAAGAGCTACTTTAAGATGATAAATCAGAAGTCTAATGCGTATTTAAATGATCTTACAGGTAGCAGAGATTAGTGCACATGCACAACGAAACAAATACAAAGATATCCCTCCAGAATGTAAACCATCTGAAGAGGGAGGATGGCGTGGAAGTTTTAATAGCGTGTGGCACAGATGGTTTGGTGGGGGTAAGTTGCGTTCTTTTCTCTTTGTTTTATTTTGTGCTTCTAAATCTTACCTTGTTCATGCCAATGGCGGGTGTGACTTCTCGAATAATAGCTAGTAGTGGTAGTGCCGTCGAGCATTTTATCACCATTCTCCTGAGTGAAAGGATATCCATCCATTTATTCAAATAGCAAGCATTTGAAAGCCATGGACGATAAACCAACTAACTGAGGGGGCGCGGTGGCTTAGTGGTAGAGCGTTCACTTCCGGTGCTTGGGGTCCCTGGTTTGATCCCAGCTCGCGCCATGTGGACTTTGTGGTGGACAAACACCGTGCTCGTGGGTTTTCTCGGGTTTCTCCCGTTTCCTCCCACTTTCTTCATTACACCATTTCACTCATCTCTCATCATCACCGTCTCCTTTAGCCTAACCGGCATAACGTGGGACGTAAAACTTTCATTTTATTTCAAACCAACTAACTAATGGAACTGCCACCACTATATATCACTTGACCAATAGCAGTACAGTTGGCATCAATACCGTGAAAATTTTAAGCTATAGTTAGCCAGCCCAGCTAACTTGAATGAAAACTTTCAAAATGCTTGGCGTTATTATTAGCAAGCAGCAATAGTAAGCTTTCATATACCATGGCAGATCCACAGTAGAATTTACGGGAAGGAAGTGTATATTTATTTGGTGTAGGAATTAATTCGTGCGGGTGGGCAAGAGATGGCGCAACGAACGGAGCGTCCCACAGTTCCGTGTATCCACACATGTGTTGCAAACCCCTGTCATCGCGTATCGTTCGTAGTATAGGGCAGTGGATTAAAGCGTCAACAGCACCAGTTTGTAGTTAAGTGAACATGGCGCAATTTGTGCCTGATAAAGTGTTTTTGCGGGGTGTCCTGCTGCATTACTTTAACATGCAGAAAAGTGCGACTGAAAGTCATCGTACTTTGGTGGAAGTGTATGGTGACCATGCTCTAGCTGAGCGAACGTGTCAGAAGTGGTTTGCACGGTTTAGAAGTGGTGATTTCGGCTTGGCAGACCAAGAGCGAGCTGGACAGCCAAAAAAATTTCAAGACGAAGAATTGACAGCATTGCTCGAGCAGGATTCGTGTCAAACGCAGGAACAACTTGCAGCAGCATTAGGCGTTGATCAAACATCAGTCTCCAAACGCTTGAAAGCCATGGGAATGATTCAAAAGATGTCACATTGGGTTCCACATGAATTGAAAGGCAGAGACGTTGAAAGACGAAAAACCATTTGCGAATTGCTGCTTCAACGACAGAGCAGAAAGGGGTTTCTGCATCGAATTATTACGGGTGATGAGAAGTGGATCCATTACGAGAACCCTAAACGAAAAAAGGCCTGGGTGAAACCAGGTGAACCAGGTCCATCACAACCAAAACGAGATATTCACTGTGCAAAGGTTATGCTGTGCATATGGTGGGATATGAAAGGTGTGGTGTACTATGAGCTGCTGCAACCGGGTGAAACTATGAATTGAGAACGTTATCGACGACAATTAATGCGTTTGAAGCAAGCTTTGGCAAGAACACGACCAGAATGGGAGAACAGACATGATAAACTTATTGTTCAACATGATAACGCTCGCCCACATGTCGCAAAACCGGTCAAAACCTATTTAGAAAATGGATGGGAAGTTTTACCCCACCCGCCGTATTCACCAGACGTTGCTCCTTCGGACTACTACTTGTTCGATTGCATGAACAACGATTTGATTGGACAGCGGTTTACTTCTTCAGAAGATATCGAAACATGGGTCTCTGACTGGATCGCTTCCAAGGATGAGGACTTCTTTCGCCACGGAATCCGTACATTGCCTGACAGATGGGCGAAAGTGGTGGCTAGCAATGGACAATATTTTTCTTAAGGTATTTATGTATTTTGTGTTTGTACTACAGCTTCAATGTGTGCGTACCAACCGCACGAATTAATTCCTAGACCAAATACATAGGTGGGAACACATTTAAAAACGCCTCGTATGCATCTTTTGATTCGAGCAAAATTCACGCTACATGTAAGTGCATTTATAAAGGGCATGTAGATCTTAAGAGAAAGTACTATTAAAAAAGAACTTCGTGGATTGGTCGTTTATTTTATTTATTTATTTATTTTTTTTTAATTTTTTTTTTGTTGACAAATTTTCGATATCGTTATAAATGCTTTTTTATTCAAAAGATGTCTCTTCTGAGAGGGATCAGAACATCCTCTGTTCTGTTTATAATCTGTACTCATCTACCACTCCTATCGTGCTGAAACTGTGTTGCAGGGTCCATGGCTCATAAATCAACATTTAACCGACCAACTGAGGTGCCATGTTGAGAAGGCTATGTTCCATTCTTGGATTTCTGCGAGTCTTGGATGAGCGAAAGGAAAAAGGATTATCTGCTTTTGCCAAAAATTACTTATTAGAAGAAAGAACATCACACTCTTCACATTGACCTTCAGAAATAGTTAAATTTGGAGAAAAGACCAAAAAATTATGGAGGAAATTTTCTATCGAAATTATTCTGTATAGTACAATCAATAGTGAAAAGCCATGCATATTAGTTTGGAGGAGGAAAGTACATCTAAAGAATATTACAACAAATGACCATATATACACTATTTAGTAGTTTAATTTATTAATACAACTGAACCCGAAAAGGGTGTGTAAATACAGGGTGTTAATGAACGATATCGACAAACTGCAAGAGATGATTCCTCACATCAAAATAAGAGAAAAAGTTCATGTGGACCTATAGGGAAAAGCTCATAGTTTCCGAGTTAGGGATATCCAAAATCATGGAAAAGCTAAATTTCAGCATAGCTATTTCCAATTGGAGAAACCGTGGAGTGACGGTCCATATCAGTGTAAAGGAAGTCATACATACGCAATCCAAAAATGCATATTTCATAAAAGTGCAATGGGTGTGCAAGGGATTCCTCACAGGGTATAATTCCAAGACATGCTCCCAACAGAATTCTTAGATTTGCTCTAACTTAAAAGTCGGTCCCAAAGTTGGCAAAAGGTTGACGGCAGAGAACACGGAATCCTTAGGGATCGCAAGGTCCACGGTACCTTGTGTTCGGAATAATGCGTACTGCGATATTTTGTTTCACGCTTATACGTGGAAAAGACGTGAAATATACAGAGACAAAATGCATCGATGCATACATTATTCTCAACACAAGGAACGTTGGAGCTGGCAGTCCCTTTTACCTGCTTTAGACCTACCTTGAAATTAGAGCATATCTGAGAATTCTATTGAGAAAATGTCTTGGAATTATACCCTGTGGGGAATCCCTTGCACATCCATTGTACATTTATGAAATGTGCATGTTTGGATTGCGTATGTGTGACGTCTTGACGCTGATATGAACCCCTACTACACGATTTCCCGAATTCGAAATAGCGGGTGTTAAAATTTAGCTTTTCCATGATTTTGGATTAGTGTCGCCAACAAGTTTGTACAAAAAGTCTCTAAATGGTAGAAATGCAATTTTGAATGAAAAGTCGCTAAAAAATTATTCGAGGAATTTCGCCCTTTCCTCTCTCTCATATATATATATACACAAGATGTATGATCAATTCAAACCATTATACTATCTACGCTACAAAGACGTATATGTAAAAATGTAAATGAAAAAATCGTATATAACAAACAATAATTCCACTTTTAATACAATATATATATTTTTTTACTTTATGATCAATTTCACTTCAACGAAATCAAAAATGAGTTTAGAAAAACGAACAAAAGTAAAAGTCTACAAAGAAAAAAATATTACATCCAATACAGTTTTACTTATTTTTCTACAGATAAAATGTATTATTTGTGTCTCTAAACGGAAGCTGTGCAAGCTCAAGGACATTAAAGGTTGAAGTTGGTCCCCGTTAGAGGGCAGGAGAGGGCAGCAATTAAAGCGGGAATACGAAGGTAAATACTGTATATTTTCCCAGCTCGTCAACATTTGGCGCTGATTCAAAAAAGTGAAAGGAAAATAAACATATATCTGAACTGATTCGAGCTAACAGTAACTTGATTACAGGACAAGTTATTCGCAGCACACTAAAACTGAAAAAAGGGAAGGGCCGTTGCCATAGAAACCACCGTTTCCATAACAACGAATCCCGTCACGGCTCGTCAATCTAAAACTGATTGAGGGAAAAAGAATCTGCAACAAATGTGATGCACGGAATAAGTCGTGAGTGGGAACCCTTCGCCCCTGGTGGGGATATTCATGAAGCTATCAGCTTATGTCTAATTATATTGGAATATAATATCCATTTCTTAATTTCGAACATACTAGGTTCGATCGAAACGAGAAAACTTTTTATCGGACTTCTAAAGAAAATAAAAATAAAATAAATAAATACATGACCGTGTTTATTACCTATAGAATTCCCAGTCACGACCCCCTTTTCAGTTTTATTAAAAATAGAAGAAGAAGAAGATGAAGAAAGGAAAAGGAAGATAGAAGAGGAAAGAGGTAAAGTAAGAAGGTGATAAAGAGGAAACTGTTACTGGATATTTTGAGAAATATGGTAAAGGGAAAGTGAATAATTATCGAATTGGGATCATTTCCAATAGCTATTGGGTGAATGTTTGGTATTAAAGCGATCAAAGGTAGACACATGTTAACTCATACATCCCCGACCTAGATCCATTTAACCCCAACTACCGAATTATCCCAATCTAGCTCTGAGATAGATGAGAAAGTTCAATTTTACCGTTTATTCAATATTTCCAGAAGTTCTAGACTAATATCCAATATTTGAAAAATGAACGACGAAGTTGATGGCATGTTAGAATCGACCACAGAGGAAAAAAAAAATCAGAGTATCACATATTTGTCGAAGATTTTGACTTTCACAGTTCTCCCATGATGATCATTTGTTCAGGCTACTTCGGTCCTTTTTACTTCCTTCATAGAGCCAACTTAAATTAAGTTAGTATTGACATTCAATGACTTTAATTGCCAACTACCATTAATTATAATAAGTCACACATATATGTCAAAATAATTGGTGCACTTAATACTAAACCTACATTTCACTCACACACACATTCATACAGGACAATGTATGCTTCAGGTTGTATTTAGTTGAATTAAACTAACCTAACTACATTTCTATAGACATTTATTACATTTCAATAAAAGAAAACTCAGTTTGACATAACAGGAAAAATTTAATACATGAAAAGAATGTTTCATAAGCATGCACAGAAATCCGCTACTTTCAACAAGATCAAATAACACATTTCTCTTTCTAGATATATTAAAAGTTGGATTACATAAAAAAAAAAATTCGACAAAAGACGAAAGACAAAAATAAAGGAAAAAAAAAAGAAAATTCAAAGGTCAATATATTTAAGATTCAGTGCAATGAATACATATCATTGCGGGAAAAAGAAAGCAAAAAAAAAATATAATTGGTTAATCATTCTTTACAAAAAACACTTTAGTAACATTTTATTGAGTCTCTGTCCCAAGAGGAGACATTTCGACAATTTTATGAGTCTTTGTTCTCACGTCGATAATAACTCCTTTTTCAACTCTCTTTACGCACTGTGATTTGTGTCCATGAGAGTATTTAATCGTTTTTGTTTTAACTATAGACAAATAGTTGCTTCATATCACATATATATTTATATTTCTCATTTCGTCACTTGACGCACTTGATATAAAATTTCAAAGTTTATCAAGATTAAAGAAAAATTATCGAATCCAGTCACAGACATTGGGAACATATTTCCATATTCCTGTATTCACATTAAATTATTAACCAAATTTCAGTTCATTGAATTTAAGATCACTAATTTTTTCCTAGTATAGATCGTGTAGTCAAAAGATTCTAGTCTCTGTATAGTTAGGTTTCCGATCGTAGAGGAAGGATTTGTTTCATGGTTTACTGATAGAAGGATTCGTTGGTGGGGCACACTGTTTCGTAGCTTACTGATTTCACTATGATCTCGCAAACTAAATTTGGATAAGGATTAGGGTTATTCTTACTTTTCTTACGACCTGCTACTTGTTTTATTTACATGCAGTATTTAACATTATAGTCAACTTTAATAGTCACAAACATCAATAACAACTCAACAAAATGTCATTTATTACAATTTACGCGGTAATACTGTATATCACAAATAGTTGGTTAATATCGGGTGTCAAAAATCTATGGCAACCTAACAAAACCAGGGTAAATACCGAGCCCTTCACATACATACTCGCATATATATATATATTCATATTACTCAATATAATAAATTTCATTTTAATATCCATCGTAGTATTTCGTCGACATTTAATATCTACATAACCTTTTTATATTCGATAAGTATTCATATTTTATTGGCTCAAAAACAAAACAAAAACCCTGACTAACAAAAATTATTATTTTTTTTTTATAAGGTTGCGACATTGAACTTTATATGTATAAACCCGATAATCAATAATCATTCTCAATTTACTAAAGATCCGCGTATATAAAAAAAAAATAGTTGGTATTATTTAATAAGTTGACATAAGAGGTGGAAATACAACAAATAGAGCAGGCACGTAACTTTTAAAACTATGTAAGTACATATATAGATGTATATACAAAAAAAAATCAATGTTATTCGAAACTAGTGGGCCCAAACTATTAATACATACACACTATATGACCAATCAATAGAAAGAAAAACCAGAAATCAGTCGTCAATGGGTATAATTTGTACGATCAATGAATAACAAATGTTTCTAGGAATCTGAAAGCATAGTGTACCTTCTCGTCAGTTTCTCTCGTGGTGGATTAAATATCGCGAAAATGGTCCTGAGATGTGCTGCAATACCTCCACGAATTGCATCCCTCGATGTCTCAGTTAGTACATACGATCGAAATAAGTGATATGAATATTGTATGTTTTCATGAGTTTCAGAAACCGGGTGGGGGGGGGGAGGTTGAAAAATTTGAAAAAAAAAAATCTCGAAGTAATGAAGACAGAGAGAGAGATAGAGAAGAAGGAAGACGAAGAATAGGGGCGCCAAAGACTTAAGTGGGAAATAACTAACGCTACAAAGATAAAAGTCGAATTTCGCTCTCAACAAAATCCATAGCCAAAATATTCTTAACATGCCAAAAAGGGTTCGGCTTACCAAATAAATAGCCGATAAAACAGTCTGCGAAGATGAGACAAGTCTGTGTCCACAATGGGATTTTCGGAAAGACAAAGGCTTTAGGGAAATCCCACCACTCACCGTATCCGGTCAACACCCTTGCAGACCCCGAAATCCTCCGGAAGGTTAGAGACGGCGTTAATTTAGAATTTCAAAAGAAAAAAAAAATCATCCGACCTCTTGGAAACTAGAAGATTCCAGGATAGTAATGAAATTAGAGTAATAGTTAAGATATCCCTAATTAGTGATTTGCCAAAAAAAAAAAAATTAAATAAACTGAATTTTGGATCGGTGATTTCAATAACCCAAACATCACCGATGGCTACCCCGCGCAGACATGCCACAGTCTGGGACGTCGTTAATTTCCCTCATCTAATTAAACTAAGAAAAGACATGAAACTACTTAAGGGGACTAGGGGTCGACGTCCGGGTACGCTAATGACATGAATATTAATTTAGTAGCAGTTGATTTAATTGGATAGTCCGAACTGAGTTATATGAACACTGCACAATAAATAAATAAGGTAAGCAACGAAAAAAAAAAAAAAAAAATCTCGGATAGGCAATGAATGTTAAAGGTACAAATGACCGAAACCTGTACTTTTCGATGATCACGGGAAATAGCAGTTATTTTCCTTAATTATCATTTCTGTCAACCTTTAGAAGTAATTCCCACATGATGCTACCCTATCTATTGAAAGGCTTAAGATCTGGGGCTGTTATTATGAGGTACTTAAATGCGAAGTAACACACAATTCCCAACTACAATTTACTATTCAAGTAGCAAACTCGGTTGGATGAATGTACTGGTGTAGAAGTCAAAACGCGAGAGATTTTTTTTTTTTTTCGTAAACGTATTCATATTTTCACTATATAACATACACTAGGCCTATCCATTTAAATGTAGGTGTCATATCATCTCATTCATATTATTTTATATCATATTATTAATATATCATTACATTCATTCATTATCTACTAATTTTTGCGCGAAGTAATATTTTATAGACACCCTATTTCATACATTTTACACGCAGGCCATACACATATTTACATTACACAGTAATAAATATATATAATTATCACAATCTATCACGCTCAAACCACTACACGATAACATTCATCGAACCACGTACTCTTTGTTTCGAAGCACCCAAATTGTATTTACTTCGCAGGTTTAAAAAAAAAATCATACGTGTATTTACTGAAAGTTAAATTGTCAACGATGATTTTATTTCTGATATGCTGATAAAACTAAAGCAACAATGGAATTTTCTACAGCCACGGGAAAAGAGAATTTAATACTACATTTTGAAACAAACAGTAACAGCATATGGGCTTTACTTCTATTAAGAAAATAGGTATTCTTTATTTCAGTAGATATTTCAGTTACTACTGGACCTAGCAAGCTGAAATTTTCAGTACAGTAAGATCTCATGCTATCTTATATGAAGGTATACTCATCTGAACCGAAAACAATGTCCACGGGAAGTAATTTAGAAATAAATGGCCAAAATCAAACAACTTAAATCACTAAGTCATGCGATGTCGTAATGTCAACAAACAACTGATTACCGAAAACAGACACTATGGCGCTGTAGTGGAGGCATAATTTACCGTGTACTGAAATATATACTTGTACTCATTAATCAGAAATTTAATATTTACTCTGGTTTATTTATGTTAGAAAAATGGTACTAAATTAACGCATATTTATACACTGTCCTAACCGAAAATTCACACACTCACACAAAACTACTAACTACATACACCACTGTTAGTACTATACATAAAAACAACTAACCAAACCAAACATGCACCATTTAGTTACATGCATGTTGACGAAAAATACTCCCTTGTTGGTATATACAGTCGGCTCTATTTAATTTAGGGGGGCAAAATGAGGAAGGTAACCCTAGGTCCAATTGACCTGACCAATTGTTTACATAATTATTGCCAAAGATTGATGCCCTGGGGGCACCTTAACGAGGTTTATTAAGGGACCCTTCCCCTGAAAGGGGAAAAGGCCCTAAAACAAATAATAACTAACCCATCCCCCCGCTAGAATTGGTTCAATTTGGAAAAGGGGATAGGAGCCCTTTTACGCTAGCTTAAGCTGCCATTCTGAGAGTTAACATTGCAAAACCTACTACATACAGACACTTAATAAAAAAAAAAAAAATCACATTTAAAATATACACTATAGAATATACGAAAACAGGTCGTATTTTCCCTAATCCCTAATTGAATTTGAAATAAAAAAAAAGTAAAGTCACTCTTTCACTCTGTCTATTCTAGATAGGCAGCAAACATGGCTTCCTAGTAAACAGAACTGGATGTTTCACTAACTTATTGTTTCTTTACGAAAAATGTAGATTTTTTCCCTGTTTTTGGGGCTCCTACACAGCCTTCAATGTTCACCTATGAAATTAAATCAGATTTTTACCTGAATTCTATTAAAATCCTAGTCCTTTTACCGCAGATATGTAGGCGAAATTATAAGCTGCGCCTCGTAAGGTGTCTTCGATTATTCTGATAACATTGCGCCGAAAAAGCCAGAGGTAGGAGAATTCCTCCAATCAGAACGAAAACTTTAGCCGCGGAAATTACAAAGCAAATAGAAATTTGGCAAATCCAGATATAACCGGATCTGAAAGTGACTATGGACTAGTGAGAGGGGGTGAGGGAAAGATTAGGTACCTGACTAAATTCTACATTGGTCTGAAATTAAGAAAATTTATATCCAATGACGGAACTATGTTTCGGTATGACGTCAGAATGGTAAACCTTGTAACTATTCAACTTATATATCCGAAAATGGGATTTACACTTAATCAAAATATAAATAAAATATATTATTCAGTGGGAATATGGTTACTAATGAAACCTTTCGATTCATTATATTTAATTCGAAGTAAAGAGAGTAAATAAATTGTGTAACTAAACCGAAATTGAAAAAAAAAAAATACTAGGTACAGGGTGCGTAAAAAAAAAGTTGCCATTACTTTCAACTGTAATGGTACATTACAACACAACTCGCTAGATTTGTAAGTAAGTCGCCAAATTGTCATTTAAAAATCACTTAAAAAGTCGCTAATCGGAAAAATTATTTTTTGTCGCTATCCTAGAAGTCGAATCCTCTAGATTTAGCAACTTTTCCCCCCAAATTGGCAACACTGTTTTGGATATCCCTAGCTCTGAAACTATGCACACACACCCACAGGTCCATATGAACTTTTTCTCTTATTTTGATGTGAGGAATCACCTCTTACAGTTTGTCGGTATAGTCATTAACATCTCGTTTACTATCAATCAGTGATGTACGCAGAATTTCTCAGCGTTGCCCACGAGATGAGAAAGAATGTTTTATCATGTCATCTCGTCTCGAAAATTGTCTTGCTTTGTAAATTAATGCCCTGATTTTTTGCATTACTGTTGGTATAGTGGCATAACTTGATATCAACGAGAGTGGCTTTATGGCTATGTAGCTAGCAGTCGACTCGCGTTCGATTCCTGGTATTGGCTCATGTGGTTTGGACTCCATATTAAGCTAAAGGCCCATACCTCATGTAGGATTGGTGCAGAGAGGAATAGCTAAACCAACCAATTAATGGATCTCCGCATGTGAATAGTGTGAGTGGTCCTGGGTTCGATCCCTGCTGGGGACACTCATTCGAAAAGGTGTAACAGCTTTTTTTAGGTCAGTCATCCAGGTTTTTTCCTCAGTTTTTCTCATTCACACCAGCAGATGTCGGGATGGTAAATAATAATAATAATACAAACTAAAAAGGATAGTAAGGAAGTCTGAAAAATGAAAATCAGAAAGAAAGACAAAAGAATAAAAAATGAAAAAAGAAAAATAAATAAAAACTAGAAATGTAACAATGTACAAAATACAGTATGTACGTATATCAGTAGACAAGAAAACAAAATACAAAATTGAGAATTGAATTTTGTGCTGATTACTTATCTTTAAATACATTTTTTATCTGAGATACGAGCTCACTACGTCACATAGAGAAATTAATATTTGTATTGTCTCTATTTAAGATATTGTATTGTCTTTTAATTCTCACAAGTGAGTTTTGATATAATATTGTATTAGATTTTGTTTTACAGTAAAATGTTTCGTCTCGTTTGTAAATTATTCTTCGTGGTATTAAAGTGTGATTGCTGTAAAAGCTCTTGATTTTCAAATATGCCATTAACTAATTTATATAGACAGATGTGGTCTGCAATTTGTCTTTTGGCACGTTAAGTATTATACTTAAATTTTTGTAAGAGTCTTAAATATGAAGTATTTTCTTTATATTGAGGATACCCTATATTTCTTATAGTGTAGATATTGTAAAAACTTTCTTAATGTAACATTCGTAATAAGGATTCCAGGCTATCGAGACATTCTAAGCTGCTTCTAATAAAACTTAAAGTTTTGGCGTGGGAGACCCGGGTTCGATTCCCGGCGGGAGTTCATGTGGTTCGGATTCCACGTTAATCAGTAGGTCCACGTCTCATATAGCCTCGCAGCTGAAAGGGACGCTACACTAAAATCAAATCAAATCAACTTAACTCAAAACTATTAAAGTTATTGAAGTTGAGTAATTTACAAGTTCTTTAGAATTCCACAATAAAAAACCAAAAGCTTTATATGCTTCATTAATACATTTTTCGATATGTTGATGGTAAATAAGTCTACTGTCTAAACTTACGTCTAGAACTTTTATATTAGTTGTTCTCTTAACCTCTCAATCATTTTACATTCAAAGTTAAAGAGAAGTATATTTCCTAGAGTAGGTAATTGCAAAATACTTGCTCACATTAAAGTTAAGCTTGTTGTTCAGAGAATTTTATGACAGTGGAGATCGTTTATAAATAACTGAAGAAATACTGGTCCCAAATTTGAATCTTGTGGTATGCCAGATTTCACATCAAAGGTAAATGATTTTGCCTGTCGATATGTAACAAACTGTTTACGTCCATTTAAGTAAGAAACTAACCTTAATAAGCGATAGGATAAACCAAAATGTGACAACATCTGAAGTAAGAGTGTATGATCTATTTTATCGAAAGCTTTTGAAAACTGTATAATAGTTTACAGAATGACCGTCATTGAAAGAGTGTAATAATTATTGACTAAACGCGACTAAGTTTGTAGCCGTACTCCTCTTACGGTAAAATCCATGCTGATGAATAGGGGAAGAAAAAAAAGCAAATGTGTGAAGAGTTTAGCCCCTTGTTCCCTTGTTTAAGTTTAGTTAGTCTAGGTTGTTTTCCCTTCTATTGCTTCACTCACTAGAACAGAATATTGTGTATATTACTCGTCATTGCATATTACAGATGTTCGTAATCAAAGGACTCGGTGGATCAGTGGTGGTGCGAGGGGTCTGGTTTGATCCCAGGCCGTGTGAATTTGTGGTTGACAGCATAGTATCCTTGGATTTTCTCGCAGTTCTAACATGTCCTCACACATAAATATTCCAGTCGCTAACGCTCTCGCCTTCGGCGCGAGCGGTCCCGGGTTCGATTTCCGGTGGGGTCACTCGGTCGAAAAAGTGTAACACGCTTTTTCAGGCCAGCGTCCCTGAATGAGGTTTTCCTGGGTTTTCCTCATTCACACCAGGCAAATGCCGGGGTGGTACCTAACTTATAGGTCCCAGGCCGTTTCCTTCCTTCCCTTTCCCCGGATTGTGTGCTCGCCGAGGGATGTCATCTCTCAAATCGTGAAGGGCTAAATGGCCTTAGATGCCGAAAGCCCAAAAAATCTAAATCCTAAATAAATATTCCATCAATTCTTTTATAATCATTCCCTTTTCATAATCCGTCTTTCTTGGTCCACGGGACATAAACATGGGACGTGAAACTAGAAATTTCATTTAATTCAGTAATTAGGCAACTGAAACTAGCTTGTTATCATTACTGTGGTATCATATCTGTTTGTTTGTTGATTTAAATATTAACTCATGCATTTAAAAAACTTCAGTAGATCTATAAATTTTTACATAAATCTAACTCTACTAATTATATCAGTTTTATATATATGCATATTTCAAGGACTAATACAAGGTGTCCATAAAGTCCTGCAGGAAAGTAAACTCTATAACTTGGAAACTACGTAATGTATTAACAAATACTTTTTGGTATAATTACATAAAGGTTCAAAGTTGTGTTTCAGCTAGTTAAGGTTCATCGCCAAACCTCCAATTGTGCACCATTCACGTCCAAACATTCTTGCAGTCTTTTTGGGCAACCAAGAATTGCGTGTTGGCGGTGCTGGTCTGGAATGTTCAAAATCACATAAATTATTTTGTCCTTGAGATCGTGCAGATTAGCTGGCTTCTGTGAATATACCTTGGTCTTCACGTGTCACCACAGCCAGTAATCACAAGGCGACAAATCTTGTGATCTTGCAGGCCAAGGTGTGGGTCCTCTTCGGCCAATCCATCTCTCCTTAAATTCTTCGTTAAGAAACTGTCGAACTTGAAGGGCATAGTGCGGCGGTGCCCCATCCTGTTACATATGGACCTCATTAAGGATGCCTAGTAAGTTCTGGCAAAAAGAATGTCTGTAGCATGTTCAGATAATTGTTACCATTTACCGTCTCTTCCACGAAGAAAAAGGGGCCGAGAATGTGGTCCATTGAAACAGCACACCAGTCCATTGACTTTGGGACTACCCCGCTTGTGCTCCTCGAATTCATGTGGATTTTCCAGACCCCAAATTCGGCAGTTGTGCCTGTTCACTTTTCCCGACACATAAAATGTGGCTTCATCTGAAAACAGCAATCGAGACGGAAGGTCGCCATCTTCTTGTAAGCGAGTAAGCATTGACTCACAGAATTCCATTCTCATGTCACAGTTCTTCCTCTGTCAACTCGTGCACAAATTTTAACTTATAAGGTCGAACCTTCAAATTCTTTCGTACGATTTTGTGTAACGTTGACTACGGTATTCCCATTTCCAATGACCTACGTTTAAGCTACTTCATTTGAGTCCTGGCTACGTTGTCCTGCAACGTGTGAATCGCATCGTCACTCGTTCGTGGCCTTCTACTGCGTGGTAAATCTGACACACTTCCCGTTTCTTTGAACTTCTCGTATCACCTCTTGATACTTGTTTCTGCTGGGGGCGATTTCCCATACGTTGTTTGGAACTTTCTCCGTACTGAAACGCAAGATTTTAATTCCGCAAACCACAAAACACATCGTGCCTTTTCTTTAATAGACGCCATCTTAAATCACGTGATTACCAGCGCAAACGTCATCAAGCATTGTGGCCAGAACAAAACTTTAACCTTCTCTTCTTCTAACCTCAAAAATTTATACACTTAAACATAACGGTTTCGAAGTTTTATTTTCCTGCAGGACTTTATGGACTCCCTGTATAAACAATTTATGAGCCTGTTCCATTGGCTAAAGAAAACAACGGTAGGTGCGAAAATATTATGGTGAAATAATATTACTAATTTGTGAACTAGTTCGATAATAGTACTGGAAAATTCCCAGAAAGCTCATGGACGTGATTGTCATCTTAAGACTGTGGTTCCTAGTATTTTATTTAGTAGCGAATTTATATTACTTTTATTTGGGGAAATGTTTTCTCCTGGATACACTACCTTGGGTTCCCCCTTCTCCTGAACGCATTCTTATCGAATCTACGATGAAGTTGCATATCAGAAATTAGCACTCTACTATTAAATCTCAGTGCTTTTGTTTCATTGATTTTTTTTCTTCTAAAATATGAAAACGATTCGCTTCATAAGGTCGGTCGGTGACCCAAACATGAAGACATTAATTAGTATATTAACTCAAGCTACAAACAATGCCCATTTACGTAAAGATATTAAATAAAATTACTATGACAACTGCCCTCGTGTGTTTATACTAGGGATGGGCAAAACCGGTTTTTATAAAAACCGCAAACCGGTTTCTAGAAAACCGAAATCCGAAAAACCGACATTTCTGGTTTCAAAACAGTTTTTTTTTTTTTTTTTTTTTTACCGAAACCGGTTTCGGTTTTCTCCAGCCGAACTGCTTTCGGTGAAAACTTTTGGAAAACACAAAACTATTTCTGTGGAAACGGAATCGGTTTTCGGAGAACAGCGAAGCACTATTCTGGTCAGAAATAGGAACAGTTTTGGAAAAGCTGAAACCGGTTTTGGAGAAAACCGAACCGGATCCGGCGATAAACCGAACCAGTTTTGGATAAAACCGGAAACCGAAAAACCTGTTTTTGTACCCATCACTAGTTTATACATGTAGCATACAGCTGTTAAAAAAACTGCAAGACTTAGATGAGTACGTATATTCATAGACACTGATTGTAATCTCTACTATGGAAAGAACACTAGTTACATATTTAGGTGGTTTTAGTAAATTCAGAGCGTGGACTTTATTATTGAGTAATACTTCAGTAATATATGTTAGGCACTTTGTTAATAATCTTGCAAATTAGTACACTATAACTTTGCCCTTAGATATCACTGTGTATTGCGAGCGGTGATTATATTTAGAAAGAAAAATAAGTAGAAAGCTAGTACTCATAGCTTTCTGTTTTTCTTTCTTGTCCTTACTGTTAGATATTCGGATATACAGGTATTCAAACAATTGATTATAAACAAATAGACAAATAGTATACTTTTCAAAGAAACCTTAAGCTCTGTTGTGTGCGCGCCTTTGACGTGGGAGACCCGGGTTCGATTCCGGGGGGAGCTCATGTGGTTCGAATTCCACGTTAATCAGTAGGTCCCGTCTTATATAGTGTCGCTGCTAAAGGGACGTTAAACTCAAAATCAACTCAACTCCACTTAAGCTCTGTTACTTCTTTATTCGTTTTACTTGCAACGACGTAGACAGTTAAAAAACATACATCATATCTTTCTCTTTGCTGTTTTCCTACTGAATGGCGCAGGCAATTTCCCCTGAGCCGACAGATAACGTACAAACATGGCGTTCATTGTTTTAAGCGTACAAGTAACAAATCGAATTTCAATCGCAAATTTCGACTAGTTAAAATCAACGCATGAGCGAAAGGAAGTGTTTTCTGTAATCAGCTAGTTCCAGAGTATTTTATAGCGCAATAATAATAAATCAGTGAAAATGTCCATTGTAGTATGAATAGCTTAAATATTTGGATATTACAAAAATATGTAAGAGAGAGAGAGATTAAGTATGTATCCCTATTTAAAATGTATTTTTCAGTATCCTGAAAATCTCTACTTTCACAGATGATTAAGTATATGCGAGTATGTATAAAAATGCATGGTACCGATTAATTTCTGTTATGCATAGGGTTACGTTGATGCAGTGGCGTAACTAAGAGCTTGGGGGCCACCACGCAGACAACGTGGAGTGGAGCCCCATCTCTACGTCTTACTTCACGATTTGTGGGCCCCGTGATGGCCTGGGCCCTCGCAATGCGGGGCCCTTATTTACGCCCCTGCGTTGATGATAGTTCTGTTAAGGTCAGCATTCACTCAATCTTTAAAAGTAATGAGCAAATTAAACCGGATGAACCAAAACCTAGCAATTCAATAAGAAATTTATAAGTTAGTCATTGTTCCGTTAGTTTACTATCTTATATAGTTTAATTGTTACGCACGTACGTGAAACACTTACTTCGTTGATTATGTCTGTAAGCGTTAAAGATTGAATTTCAGTGACCATACACAACGTAATGACAACAAATTTGAGTGTTAGTATATTATAATGAATAAATTGCGTAAATTCCTAATTATAACTTATTTTTTGCACAAACGTTTAAAGTTAAATGTCTTATGTTAAATCAAGAAATGAAGAATCTGCGCCTAAGTAAATCTCGTATTGCTAATATATACGTAAAAATCGTTAAGACTTCATTTTTTTTTTTAAAGAAATCGTCCTAAACAGAAATTCTACTTAAGCAACCAGTTCATCAAGAAGTCTTACTTTAATTTTAGAACCCTTGCACCAAAAGTGCAAAATTTGTTCATAAAATATCGACTTTCGTGGACAAGGACACAGAATAAATGGTCGAAACAGCTCAAGACGCTCTCTCTCTCTCAGAAAAACTCTTACAGACGCAATCAATGATTAAACGTTTCACTTATCTCCTTGAGTTATATGTAAAGTGCGTCATTTACTGTTTTTAAGTAAATATCTTACATCTTATATACTTATGGTTATACTTACTTTCCTTCTGTTATTTTGTTTTGTAGAAGATGCTTGCAAGCAGTATTACGAATCAGAAATGCTTGATCCAATGCTGAAGGTTTCACCTGGGAAGGCACTCTCTGAATCGTTCTCTCAAATTATTTTTCATCCACTCGGTGTTTTGGGAGGAGCTTTAGGAGAGTTCTTCAATAATTTCATAGGTAAGAAACGAACTTTGGAAATCTGTAAGGAATATGTTGGTACTATTACGATTTTGGAAAAATCTGGCTAACTGTATCGAGTGGTAATTTTCAGTTTTAAAATAAGAGTAGTCTGTGCGTTTTAATTGAAAATACCTCAAAATTTCACAGTTTTAGTATCAGTGTGGACAGTGAATAAAATAAAAAGTAAAGTAATAAGACAGTTCTGGTCACAAAAAGTGAGTGGGACTGTCTTCCAGAGAATTGTCAGGAAAAAAATGATCCTAGATCCTTACGAATTTGCTTAGGTCTGGCTCTTTTTTCCTGTATTTTTCACTGCCAAGGACGAAAATTGAATTATAATATTACAGTATGCATATGATAATATTGTTGTAGACAAACAAATACAAAACTGAAAATTACGCCAATTTTAAATCTGAAATGTGATATATTTATATTTTTGAATTAGAACCATTAAATAAATGATAGCAGTAGGGAAAGTATCATAACTACAAACAGACTACAATGATTAACCATATGCTTCCCCCGATTTGCTAATTGTTTTACTTCCAATTTGAGTGTCTCCAGAAGATATCTTTGTCCAGTTAACTTCCTGGAAGTCAAAACTAAGAAGTAATATATGAAAACCCATTGATGTAAGCAGGGTAAATGCTAAAATATTTGAAAACATTCTGGTATAGCATGTGATTCAACCGAACCGTCTTTTACGTAGGAAGTTCAGAGAAAACTATATTTCAGGAAACAAAGTAATATCACATTTACTTGCAATGTTTGTATTACAACCTAGCAGAGAATAAACCTAAACCTGAGTAAATTTTGCTGTGCATAAGACGAGATTTTTTCTAACTGTGCTTTTAAGCGATATTTTTGTCAGGAAAACAAATAAAGACTTTCGTAATTTATTTTCTGTAAAGTCCTTCAGCAAGTAACTGTAATTAGTATTCAAAATAAACATACAAACACAATGAGAAGAATCTCTATAGTACATATAATGATTTGTTTTTTACTTCTATCTTTGGTGCGTGAGGTCCCTACACTTTGTGGTGGACAAACACCACGAACGCGGGTGTTTTACCAGTTTCTTCAATTTACAGTTATCTTCCATCTCATTATCTCCATCTCCTTTAGCCTCGGTGCATAATCGTGGGACGTTAAACTAAATAAAATTGTTCTGTTCTTAAATTAGACCCGATAATACTATTTTAAGAGAAATATATTGCCAATTCTACTTTTTGCCACAAAGAGAAATTGGAATATTTAAAATGCAAGAACAGTGCTGATGTTTCATTATGTAAAAATAACCCTCACACTTTTTAAATTACTAATATCCGACGACTGAAAGAAAGTAGGATTCTTACAACAGCATTCCTTTTTAGAATTACAGTAGCTTGTAACTGGGTTCCCCTTTGCACCAAAGACCAGATAATATACATGAGAATCAGTAAGAAATAAAAGTTCTTAAATTCACCATCATCTTCTTAATAATAGAATATACGTTGTTCCATTTTCATTAATCGTTCGTCTCATTGAGCCTAAAGACATAACTGTTAAATTTCATATTTCATAGTGTTTTTGAGCTCTAGACTAGTATAGGAATTACATTTTTATAGAAACATAAATCCACAGAATTGAGCTCTCTAAAAGGTACCATAATAGATTCTGGACTATCGAGCATAATGCGGCGAACAGGTAGACCGGGTATATGTGTATGTATAGTATATAAAAACTAGATAGGCTGGAATTCTATAATTACTCATTTTTTGCTTCACCCATACAACTAAAAGCGTACTTTTTATACCAAAACTCACCCTTATTCATATTTTCTGACCTAGTAATCCTAGTACTTTATATAAATGGTATGCATTTTAAGGTAAATTTAATAATGTCTAACTTAATTGCAGGAAACGTAAAATCATGTACACTAGAGATTCTCAACTTTTTCCACTGGCATACCTCTAGAAGTCATACTACCACCAAATAGTAGCTCGCGTACCCCAAGGTGGGAAACCATGAATTATAGTTTACATACATACTGTTTTAAAATTAACTAAACATTAGCGTAAAACGTAGGCCCTAGATTAAGAAAAAGTTTTTAACATGGTTAACAGTTCATTGATAAGTGATTACACAAATATGAAAAGGTAGGCATAACATCTCTTTGAAAAATTCGCGTTTTCATGAAAGCATTACAAGTCATGTAGATTAAAAAAAAAAAAAAAAAAAAAATCCTCATTTCCTTGTTATTATTTTTTAATACGCCAGATAGTACGAAGGTTGGATACTCGCGAACCGGATAGTTGAGAATCTGCTGTATATGAATATTTACTATTCAATAAGTTTTTATAGCTATATTTTCCCGTCCTCTAGAATAATATAAATATAGGATATTGAAAGTGTTAGGGTTTCTTGATATATATATTTAAGTACAGTTGCTGAACATGTATTTTAAATTAAGTCGTCAGTAACGGTACGCGGGGCTATCAAAATGTTCGCACAATTACCGAGGAGACGAACTATGAACCCGTCGGACGTGCATATTATACCTTGTTTCTTCTAAGTTAAGCATACATAATATTGATTCGTAGGGGCATGTTTACTTTATTTATTTTGACACCTAAATCACTAAAGGCGCAATGATTGACGAACTTTATCAAGTTCCTTCAACTCCAAGGGAAATCAACAAAAACAATTCATGATTAAACGAAAGAAGTTTATGGGAATTGGAGGCTATCCTTGAGTTGGTATTCAAGTGGAAAAGATAATTTCAGACTGGACACATGACTACTTCGGATACCTCTTGATCTGGGAGATCATCTTTCGTCATGACGAAGAAAGTGCAAATCATATTGGAGGACAAGATGATAAGATGATAACCATTTAACGTGTTGTGCCTGAAATCGGTGTTTGTTATGGATCTTCTTGGAACATAATTCATAACCAGCTGCATCTAAAAGGAAGTGCCATCAAGGTGGGCGCCAAAGCTGTTTACACCTTTCGAGAAAAGAATTCGAGAGGGATCCTCAATGAAATTGTTGGATCGCTGTGAGCATAATGAAGAGGACTTCTGCGGCCGACTAGTCACAATGGATAAAAGTTGAGTATATGTTTATGACCTAGAAACAAAGAGAATGAGTAAGTAGCAGAAATATCTCTTCTCCCTTACCCCTAAAATAACAAATATGCAAAAGTCAGTCGCCAAAATGATGTAAGCGGAACATCATGATAGACTACCTGCAGGAGGATCAAATTATCACTAGTCAATATTATTGTCATCTCGTAGCTTGGTTACAAGAGAAACGGATGACCAAACATCGAGGAATGCTCATCTAAGGTGTGCTGCTGTTGGCCGACAGTGCACCAGCTTATTCAGTCAATGCATTCGTAGCGAAAGTAGTTCAGTTAGGATATGAAATCTTGTCCTACCCTCAATATACCTAGTACCAAATTATTTATTTATTTTTCCAAAAATGAAGCACCCACTCAAAAGAATGCCATTTCGACGGTAGGGATGAGGCCATTTCTGAAGTAGAAATGTGGTTTTAAGCCCAAAATGCAGACTTCTATAAAAGTGGCTTACCCAAAATGAAGAACCATTGACAAAAATGTGTCACGCAGCACGGTAACTACATAGAGGACTAATGCCATCATGGTCACAAAGGTATGAACAGTTACTTTCTTCCAGGTGATTGCACGAACTTTGATATCTCCTTGTGTATATACTGGTAAGAAATTAATAATCACGAAAATCGAAAAAAGCTGGTAAACTGGTTAATCTTCACATTTAAGATGATGATAATGCATTCCTTCTGAACACAAGCAGAAATAATTAAGATGTTTAGTATATACTCCTCAAATTAATGTACTATTTAACTTTTCTTTACAGGTCAGGTTCCAGCAGCGTATCATTTTATAGTGTTACCTCTTGCCCTTTTTCTTATTATCTATGTGATGATGATACTAATCTTAGCATGCTCTGGCGGTCGTGTTACTTTGCCCTTCTACCTTGGAAGAATAGAATTCAATGCTGACCACCAGGGACATCCTTTCCACACCCCAGTACAATGGAGGGTAAGTAGTTATGAAGGTTTTCAAGCAATATATTATTTCATTGTTTTATGTATTCTTGCCAATTTCTCAAAGATGTGGGCTCCCAAGTAGTCAAATGGAAGATATGTTCTCTCTGTTGATATAGAGGTTCGATTGCAGATGGATACGTGATTTCGATCCTGCGTTTACATGAACTTGATGTTTAACGTAGCCTCGGTAATCGAAAAGGAGCAAACAGAATGCTTAGTGACTATTTTAGGTTGCACAACACTAATCTTCGTGAGCATATGTGTTTTCACATTTCTGATTTCAGTGTGGATATGAAAGTGGAATAAAAAGCAAACATCGAATTTTACTTGACACACAGCAAATCTGAAGCAGAGACTTTTGAAATGATAGTTGTACGTATAGAAATGAAATAATGAGTGGGGTTAGATATTTAAAATGGCACGTACTTTCCAGGAGAGGCAGGATATCATTTAAAGATGATGGAAGACCAGGACGGCTTTATATTAGCTTAACACGTGGAAATTTAGAAATATTTTTGCGGTTTGTGTATGAAGGTCGTCGAAGAACCATTAGGAATATTACTACAATCGTGAATGTATGATATGAAACCTGATTTGAATATGCTGCAGAATTCGTGCTTAGGCTTATGACTCCCTAACAAAAGGAACATAGTGGTTCAATCTATCTAAAGCTTTGTCAACGTTTTCTAAATGAACTGTTCTTCATACCAGAGGAATAAATGGGAAGCTCTCTTAGTGTAAGAATTTCTCACTCACAACAGCATTGTCAAATTTCCAGATTCGCAAGAGTTCTAGCTTCTTATGACTTTTTCCTGTTTTCGAAGATGAAGCTGGGACTATAGTGGCTCAGTGATAGAGCGCTTACTTTTGGTGCTGGGAGTCCTTGATTCGATCTCTGGCCGAGTTTGTAGTGGACAACATTGTGTTTATGGGTTTTCTTGGAGTTTCCCCGTTTCCGCCTACATTCTCATTCTACCGGTTCTTCCATAATCATCCACGTTCATTAATCATTCGTCTCTAGTATAAAAAGCGTAATTGTGGACGTGAAACTAGAAATCTCACTTGGGAAGATGAATCTGCAGTTAAATGACCGCTATTTTGACAGCGTGGGAGAAATTAACCACCATGAACATTTTTCCGACCTTCCTTCAATAATTGACCCATTTTCGCACTTTACTGTCAGTCATTGCATTGTCGCCGTACACCTCACGTATCCGGCGAAGAATATTCATAGCTGTCATGATTCTTGTTATTAGGAACCTGGTGACAGACAGTATTTTACAGTCGACGGTCGCTCGATTTTCTTAAATATTTTGACCTTACACTACGAAGTACACAAGCTGGCGTTGTGTAAGTGATTGTAGGCAAGGGGTTCCGGAGGCATGTGTGCGCATTCATTTTCAAGTGCATATGCAAATTCACAAGCTAGCTTTACCTTAAAAAGTTACCTTTGTATTTTATTTTTTGTTAATTTCTCATTAATCTACATTTTCCTATTTTATTATGGCTCTTATGTCCTCTTACCAATCCACCTGTCTCATTAATTTTCTCTTCCGTCACTAAATTTTCAGTGACTTCAGCTTATCTATATTACAAGACTACATTGAAGATGTAGTCGCCCACCTA
>NC_137469.1:99267245-99349948 GCF_964235325.1 Thermobia domestica
TAAAACCAGCTGTTATTTATTTTCTGACCTCTTGGTACAGGCCAGTACTTAATAAACATTTCTTATGTCTTGTACCATGCATTTTAATAATTTATTATAGAAAAAGAAAATGCGAAAATGAAAATATGGACAGTATTGTACACATTTTAAGTCACATCTTTAAAGTAACTAAACATTAACAAAAAGAAGTTTTTTTTTCTTTTACACTAATTACATGTCATTACATATGTCTTAATTTATTAAAAAGAAATATTCTTTCAAAACTAAGCCGCATAGTACGGAGATCGGACACTAGCGATCCGAATAGTCGAGAGTGCTGCAATTCCTCCTCCTTCTTCTTCTTTTTTCTTTTCTTTTTTTTCCCACTGATAGAGATGAGTTGTGCATGACATGCAGGAACTTTGCTGTGTTCAAGATGTTATTTTTAGTTTTTGCAAAATTATTGTTGAAGTTTTTCGAAATTACCAGTGCCTATTTTCATATTTTAGTGCCTAAACATCCGGTTTCTAGTTATGAAATACAGTATATGTAGGTAAATAAACCTATTTGTATAAAAGGTTTTGCGTCCAAACGTCTCACGCCCAAACGTCGTGAACCCTCACTATCGGAGTGCTTGTTTCAGAGGAGTCCTCTTGCCTCTCACCATCGTGGTGCTTGTTTTAGGAGAGTCTCCTTGCTTCTCACACATCTCCATTGTTTACTGAAACAAATGTTCGAAATGGTGCCCCTTTTCTGCAATACACATTGCAAGTGTTATATATACACAGCGAGTCGCAGTCGTTGCTTCATAGACGGTAATTTGAATGATACAGAATGTATTTCAGAAAATAGTCATCATTTCGAACATTTTCTTATCACTTGTCAACGGTGTTTAGGGATGGGCACGAGCAAGTTTTCTGTGAAAACTCGACTCGATTCGAAATAGACATCTTTGAGCTCGACTCGAAAAATTCCCTCCAACTCGACTCGAATTCGGGTCGAGTTTCGAGTCGAGTCGACCCAAAACGAGCCAAATCCTTTGTGTAGTTTCAAGTATTCTCTTCAAGTATCCTACATAGACAATGTAATTATTATCAATGATACTACTACATATTATTATTATTATTATTATTATTATTATTATTATTATTATTATTATTATTATTATTACAACACCGTGAATAAATATGAAAGATAGGCGGCTTGTATCTCAATACTAGAAACTAGTTGTCTGCAGACCTCGGTATTCGTGGAGCTTAGGAGGCAAGGACATCGTTCAGAAGGTTCTAGGTTTGAGTTTCAGACTAAAAGTATTCCGGTTCGAGCCAAAAACTGTTAAAAGTTATAAGGCGCTGGCTAAACATGTTCAAAACTGCTCGGCCCGGGCATAAGCCTATCAATGGCTCGAGTATCTCAGCTCAGAGCTCATTCACTGACGAGCCGAACCGAAAAATAAACTGAGCCAACAGTTCACCCAACCGAGCCTGGTCGAGCTCTTGGCCCAGTTGAGCCGAGCCTAACTAAGGTCGTTATAAAAATCCCTTGTCTTGTTGTCGAGACGAGAGTAGATGCGACCAATGTCCAACATGAAAAGAATTCCACATTACTGCTTACATTTCTCATGACTTTCGCTTTGCAGTCTAATTAGGCCATGATTTCAAAACGAGTTAAAACGACCTGAGCGAGCAAGCCATTTATCAAACTCAACTCAACTAGAACTCGAGTTCATAAACAGTGACTCGGCTCACAAGGAACCCTAGATATCTATCAGAGCCCGATTTGCATGAAACTTTGTATATAGATAGAGTACCTCGGGAAACACGCGCAGCCAAAATTGTAGCTGCAGAGTCCAACACGTTGGGACACTAGGGCTCGAGAAAGATCAAATGTGGAACGTCAGTACATTAAGGACATGGTGAGAAAATGCAACCTTTTCTTTAAAACTCGTCATTGTAACCACACGAAATGAGCATACATGGATACAAGATGGTAGATATGATCTGTTAAAAGTGATGAAAAGAATATCCGCCATCTTGAAAGAGGCCATGTTGAAACTGGTGCGATTGGTGTAAATGAGAAGAGAGTCATGCGATGCATCAATTTGAACATAAATATACACTAAAACCAGTTGCTGAAGTCTGTTGTGGGATTACATTATTTCTGTGGTTCTGGCAGAGTGGTTTAGGACTTTTCTAAAATCCGATTTGTAGTTTTCTAGATATTCCTAAAAACAGTTTTAAATGCCTCCTTTTTCAAGTGTTTGTAAGCTATTTTGATTTTTGTAGATTACAGCGCCACCTATCACGCAGCGAGAAAAATGTTCAATACAAAAGTTACTTATTTTTTCACAGAGAATCAGAATATGTAAAATAATAATAATAATAATAATAATAATAATAATAATAATAATAATAATAATAATAATAATAATGAGTGTTCTTATTTAAGATTTCAAAGTTGATCCCCCTCCTTCCCCCGGGGGTTGGACACAGGGGGTCGAGTGTGGTATTCATTGGATGTCCCCCTTTCGTGACGAACAAGTTCTGTTTCAACTTTTTTTAAAATCCGATTTGTAGTTTTCCCGATATTTTCAAGAATAGTTTAAATGCCTCACCCGGTATATATATATATAAAAAATATACAGTAACCGATTATTGTTTGACCAAATGTTGAATTTGACTTTTTGGAATGCCAAATCCTGGTAGGGCATAAGTACGGAATCGATAACCAGCAGTGCGAGTTCGCGCATGATTAGTAAACGCCAGAGTTTATTAGTGTTTAACAAAGATCAAGTCGTGGGATCCCGAAGGCTTCGATAACACAAAGAACTACATTAAGGGGGTGTTTGAGAACAGCCATAGAGGAATTTTCAACAGAGGCAAGTGATGAACCATCGGCAAATGTTCAGAGGACAGTTGCAGTTAATTGTCGGGATGAGCGTCGTTTTTAGCGACTGGTACGGGAACGAGCGCAGCACGGTGTAGCGGTTGATTACAGATGAAACACTCGCCAACTCAAAAATTTATTCCCTGTGATCATGCCAGACGTATGGGCTATTTTAACAGAGATCCCGGTGTTACTCATCTCTCACGTAGGCTCAAAAGTGCTGACTACCCGCCTTGATGCAACGAACTTAGGAATTGGACAACGGAACACTGGAAGGAAGTCTGCTGGTCTTACTCCATTTTGTGCCTAGACTTGTATATGTTTCGTGGAGACTCCATGAGGTGCTAAAATACTTGTGTGTTGTTTCAGCAGTTCAAGCAGGTGCCAACGGGGGTATGATGTGGGCATGTTTACAACAACCTTGCCTTCTTATAGTAGGTGTTGGATATCACGATCTGGTAGACTGGGCACATGACACCATCTTGCACTTTTTCTCACATAGCGTTGACATTTTTAAGAGTGTAACATGTAGACATCGTGCACGTCCTGTACAGTAATGAGTCGGCCGACTACCAGTACATACACGCCTGTCACGTCGGGTCACTGTTGTACAAAAGGCGAAAGGAGAAATACACGCTTTAGTTAAGTGGGCATAATTTAGTAATATGTTGATTTTTTTAAGTGTATACTACACGACGTATACTTACTATCAAAAATGTTACATGACTCTAAAATAAATATTTAATGAACTTTGAACACTCACATAAAAGGCTAGACTATGTTAGTTGTATGATGTACGTGATGTGTAGTCAGCATATCGATTCCCGTTGTTTTCTAAATCCTAGTAAAGTTATTCTACTGTAAAAAAAAAAAAAAAAAAAAAAAAAAAAAAAAAAAAAAAAAAAAAAAAAAATAGTATTTATTTATTTATAATAAACTTTTACCTTCCATCTCAGTGATTAATTAATCGTGCTAAGGTAGTGTTATACAATTTCGTCGTGATTTGCAACACTAAGGTCTTAAGTTTGAATTAATGTCTACGTTTTGACTTCGACCAGTACTATTTAGGCAGAGTATAACTTTGCTAGAAGAAGGGATAGATTCTTGGCCACGGTGTAGCTATGTTTACTCTTAGGTTTGAAAGTTGCATCTTCTTGTTTTTCAGCTCTTAACAGGCTTGTTTAAATATCCCTTTGAAAATTTATCTTACATTATGCTGCACTCTGTTTTCTTTAATAATAGTAATAATAATAATAATAATAATAATAATAATAATAATAATAATAACGTAGTGAGAAAATAAAACTTACTAACAAGAAATCAGCACTGCTGCAAAAGAAGTTGGTAACCCCCCCCCCCACATATATATATATATATATATATATATATATATATATATATATATATATATATATATATATATATATATATATATATATATATAATATATATGTACACTCAAACGTGATAGTTACAACAGAAATTCTGCGAGAAGAAAGAGGTGGAGGTGGAGGGGGAAAGTGGGATTACAAAAGTGTCCACCCTACACAGTGACCTTTCTTTTACCACCTAAACTACTAGCACCCATTGTTCGTTCTTCTTTCACACAGCATAATCTATTTTTCCAAAATTATTTTCACATTTTAGATTATTTTTGCCAAATTAACCAGTAGAACAGTGTGAGGAAAATAAATACATTACAACCGAAAACATTTTCATGTTATACAGGGTATCAATTTCTGAGGGTCTTCAATAAGCAAAATATTTAATGGCAATTACCCTATTTTCCAGAATATCATGTATGGTTACCATTTTTTGATGTAGTCTTCTTAGTGCAGATTTGCTGTGATTTGTAAGCAGAAAAGTTTTCGGTACGATATGTAGTTGTTCATATACGGCTTCTTTGATATCTTCATCAGAACAAACTTGTGTCCGCCAAGATTATCTTAGTGTCCGGCAAGGTGAAATCCATGATACTAGATTGGTCGATTGTAGTGCAAACAAAATTTCCAAGATGGTTAGTCATAAATGCCAGAAGAGGGTGGTCATTGTCATATGAATCAGTACATTCTTGTAAACAATCCGCTTTGAGATTCGTATTTCGCTGTGCATTGTTTGTTCCCTGGACATGTAATATTTGACAATGAAATTTTGGTCTCCCGATTTTTGCTTATTTTAGCCTGGCTTCTAAACTTCTTCAGTTTTGATGACAAAAGTTTTATACCATTTTTTGTTGTCTTTTCTAGTTGAAAGTAGTGCAGAGGCTTGCACTATTACCTCAAAAATTCCTTCCCTTAGTCTTCATAATATGTGAGAATATTGCGTACTAATAGATACTCCGTTGCTTCATTTCGGGTTTCAAGTTGCTGGAAACTCGTTTGGCGGACACCTTTGCATATTAGTTTCTTTCATATGATGATTAGATGATCCAACACCCATGCATTAACTCGATGATAGGGATTTTATTGGCTAATAAGCTGTCTGAAGATTTAATACTCACTACCGTTTCAACAATATACGACGATTAGGTCTTGGATAGCCCGGCACGCTTGTGTTGGCTTCTTACACGGTAATTCCTATAGTTTTTGATTAGTTCATTAATTTGTATTTACATCTTGTATCAGCATCGAGGCCTATATAGGATGAGTTCAAAATGGGACCTGAACCACTGTAATGCGTTTGATGCTCTCCCACCGGGTACAGAAGCCAGATCCTTGAACAAGACATGCGCACTAGATGAGGGTAGTTCTATTATTTGTTGTGTTGATGTGCTATCTCCACTATCCTTACTTTCATCCAACAGTGAATATCGAAAACAGACTAGAACTGGTAAGGAAACTGGTAATTGAGCTCTGCTCTTCATTTAGACATCCACCTTAAAAGAACTGTCACGTGATTTTTTTTTTTTTTTTCAGTTAAGTCAACACGGTCTACAGTACAAGTGCAAATGTTGCTAATGAATTTACAAAGCTATTTACTAAACCTCCTCGTTAATTCAGCGTGTTCATTAAATAAATAATAAATTACATTAGGAAGCGACATTTGATAATGCTCCTAGTAGAAGGATGATCGGTTAGACATAGCAGGCAGTAAACGTTACATCTACGTATGTTTCTCGCGTCGCGGCACTAATATACAAGTTGAGAAAATTTATTGTATTAACGTCATCTGCGCTATATGATGAATGTGACATCCGATGTCGACACAGCTCGGTACTACAGAATATTCCACCTATAGAGTAATAAGCTAGATACGTGATCACAATCATTCAGTACGAAATTTAAGTGTCAGTAGTATGGCTACAGAGTTCCCATAGACCTAGAAAATCAGGGAAATTATTGAAAAGTTCTTTACTGTTAGAGAAACGAAGTAGTCGTTCTCGATAATGAAAGCAACTTTGAAGTAATAGGTTTATTTGGGATTTAGAGATCATGCAATACAACAATATAGAATAATATTAGAGATGCATTAAATTATATAAGGTGTGTTGTGTTATGATTTGTGGTTAGGTTTTTAACTCAGAAATCAGTTGAGCTATAGCATCTTGAATCCCTTAATGTAGATAGTGTATGATGTCTCTGACTTGAATTGAGATACATACGTATTTTTAACAGACGTAAAAAACAAGACTAGAGTCTAAATTCGACCCGTATATGTATGTTCACATGAATTATGTTCTCATTGACATGTGATGATTTTTTTTTTCTTACAAATTGTTCTTGATGTACTATGACATGTAAAACCGAAAATTTTGAAATTTGATATTTTCTTATCAGGATTTAATCATTATCTTGATCTGTCCACTTGAATGGACTTCATGCATTTTGGGTAAGATAATCATTTCTAAATAGTGACACACAAAGTTTGCAAAATTGCACTAAAAATAAATGGAATAAATGTTATATTGTAGAAAACTTGCCAAAGTGATTTTGGTACAGGTAATAAGAGTTAAAAATCAACATATTCAACAAAATCGTACATATAGCCACTACTCTGTGCCCTTACCGAAATTTTCACCCCCAAGCTTTCGGCGTCGTGGGTATATATTGGTTTATATTACGTCTACCCTTGAATGACATGATTTGCCTGCCAATGCTTTCATACTCTTCATCATTCACAGCAAATTCGAATCTCCCCTTCAGTTTATTCAGTACATATCGTAACTTATAAAGTCTGTCGTTCGCATCTCGTGGCTGTCAATTATCATAGAAATGAAGTTCTCTCCATATGAGGTCAAACCAGTTTACTGACATTACGTCAGCTACAACTTTACAACTTAAAACTTCATCATAAAACCAACACTGTCGTGTTCCTTGTCATTTTGATTCGCATACAGATTGTTTTGAAACAATGTCATTTACAACTTCATCTGTAAATAACTGCGGAAACAAATCAATTTGTTCATTTCCTGTAATATTTGCTTTATATATATATATATATATGAAGAAACATTCTGAGAAAACTTATTGCCATATTTTGACCATCTCACTTTTGCTTGTTGTCGTCTTTGGTTTCTTCTATTCAGAGGAGGATCTTTAGTTTCTTTTTCTTCATTCGCTTATGTTGATTCACTTCTGTCATCCTCAATATACTGAGTAACATATGTTCAAAGTATTTGTTTGTACAGGGCTGCATGTTCCTGATTTCAATTTGATTTCAGGAAAGATGGTCTTTTTGGGAGGTATTCTGAACATACCAATTTTGTCTGCAATAAAGTGTAGTGACATCAACTGGAAATCTAACCCAGACTTCACACATATTATATATTAGTCAGAAGTTTTGAAGAGGCTCATTGGTTGCCATAGAGGCTCCAATTAAATTTTTGTGAGTGTCAAGCACCATTTTTTTTCCAAAAGCAATCTTATCTTCAATAGATACATGAAGTCCACTACAGTGGCCAGATTGTTGCAGACAAATGTGCTTCAACTGCATGCTGTCCACTACATGGGACATGTCTGTTTGGATGATTTTTGTAGATACAAGAACAAAACCAGATAATATCAAAATATCACTTGCTTGGCTCACCCTCCATAGAAGATATCAGCAGATATTTCAGAAGAACTTGCCACGCCTCTTTCTTGCCTGTTTCAAGTATGCACCGACGACGTCATACCCCTGCTTTCAGAGTTTCACGCTAGTTGACAGAAAAATTCAGATCGTCGAGCCACCCAGGTAACTTCTATTGAAAAAGAATGCACTTGGGTTGCGGGTAGAGAGTTCCTACAGAAACAATCGTAACCAATCACCAATGTCCACTCCAGTGGACGTTATGCACGAAAGGGACAATTGCGCTTATGTTCAAGCATAACTCTTGGTTACAGTGTACCGATTTAATGGTTTATTTGTTTGTTTGTTACCAGTTGCTCCACATAACTTTCATGAAGCTTTAACTATAGTCTTCGAAGCTAGACTATGAAACTTGTCAATGGGTAATAGTGTTCATACCATGATTTTGTGTATGATCACTTATAATTTCGATATAGGTGCACCAATTTTGTCGATTTATTTTTTGTTTGAAAAAGTATGTTCTCGCGGTGGTTTCATATAAATTTCATCAGGATCTTATGATAATCATTGGAGTTAGAATATGAAACTCCTAAACGGTTGATAATGTTAGTATTGAAATTAAATGACTTCATTTTGTTCATGCTCACACACAACTTCAACACGATGTACTAATTTTCTTTTTTAGTTCGGATGTTCTTTTTTAGTTCCAAAAGGGTATACTTTCTCGCAGGTTTCATATAAATTGTGTTAGGATTTAATGGCACTCTTCGGGAGTTGGACTGTGAAACTTCTCAATAGCTGATAGTCTTAATAGCGTGCGTAAGGATACGTATAATTTCTTATCGCGTAGACCGATTAAATATATTTATTTGGCCACGCATTTTTTCTAGGCCGACCCTTTTACAGAAAGTTAGTAGCATACCTTTAGTTTAAGTATCTTAACTAAACTAATGGGCTGACAAAAAATTGGAAAAATTAAACTTTTGTCAGGGAAATAGGAAACCTTTGTCAGACAAATAGGAAACCCTTGTCAGGGAAATAGGAAACCTTTGTCAGACAAATAGGAAACCCTTGTCAGGGAAATAGGAAACTTTTGTCAGGGAAATAGGAAACCTTTGTCAGAGAAATAGGAAACCTTTGTTAGGGAAATAGGAAACCTTTCTCAGGAAAATTCAGAGAAAAAGTTTACAAAATTTTGGGAACCCTTCTAATGAGTTTGTGGTAGTCAACATCGTGTCCATATGTATTCTTGAGCTTTTCCCACTTTCTCTCACATTATCATTCCACCAATTATTTTCTGATCATTCACTTCCATTAATCATCCATTTCTCGTAGTATACAGCACATAATCGTAGAATGTGAAACTGAAAATACTATTACTTGTTACTGATGCGGTTGTTAGAAGAAAAAAAAATCGAGGTTAAGATTGGTTTAAAGGGACAAATTTTGCCAATAGATGGCACTACAGTCTTCGTATTTTTTATTCTTCACGAAAATTCACGATTTCTCTTACAAATTTCAACCTAGAGACTTCAAATTTTTCGAAAAGGAACTTCATAATCTATCGAAGGCAATAATCCGTGCTGATTTTTTATTTAGAATTTTCTTCAATATTCAAATGGCTTGATTGTTGAAATGAATATGCAAATCTTTAACAATGGAACTGTTTCAACAATGAAGAAACTTCTAAATAAAATATCGGCATGATAGTCCCTTTAATAGTTTATGAAGTTTCTTTAAAATTTGAAGTGTCTAAGGTGAAATTTGTAGGAGAAATTGTAAATTTTCGTGAAAGGTAAAAAATAACATGGAAGAGATACGAAGACTGTAGTGATATCTATTGGCAAAACTTGTCCCTTAACATTGATCATGTATGTGGTAGATGTGTAGAGTCGTTTCAAACACCGGTATTTTACACAAATATTAGATGGAACGGGTGTTTGGTTTCCAGTTTTCTCAATGTAATGAAAAATGGATAACTTACATGTCTTAGCACTATTTTCGTAGTAAGTAGTGTGTAATTCGACTCTTTAACGTATTTCTAAATTTTACAGAGAGGTGCTATCGTGGCATCTGATCATCGTGGAAGGTCGTCTTAACATCTCACGTGAGCCTTAAATATTATTTTTTATGCGCTTTGCGCAGTAAAGCATTAACTGCATGTATGGCTTGAAGTATATTACATTTTACTTCTAAAGGATTTGGGCTAGGAAAAGTATGGTTGTAAATAATATAATAATCTTTTCCGTTTAGGACTCGGAAAGTATTTGGCGGAATGGTATATTTTACATTACTGTCTTTCCAAAAATCTGGTTTCCTTATCCTTTTTTTTTTTTTTTTTTTTTTTTTCATTCATAAAAATTCACTTCTTATGTCTAATTCCGTTTTCTTTGCACGTGAAACTGTACATATTCTAAGTGAAATATTGAAAAATACATTATAAAACTTTGAAGACTTAGTTTTTTACAGGGTCGCTGAATGGTTAGGGCGCATACTTTGATGCACCTGGTTCTGAACTCAATTCACGGTAGAGGCACACCTTTCAGCCTTAACCTAGCATTATGAGACAGTTAAGGTGCAGGAGTCCGATCTGTTGACTACGCATTACTCAGTCAGTCGCGCGCGATCTGGCTAGTTATCTGTTTTCAAGGACTGTACCGCTACGGAGTTTAATTTAGTTTTATATCTCTGAATCGCTGTAGAATTCTCCACTTACGTATATGTAGAATAGTACAGTACATGAGCTTTAACTATTTGTTGGTTCGTGAAGCATATTATTCTGTATACATAAGTCAATCACTGCAAGAAACCTGCAGGTTCAGTGCTATCAGTTGGTCCTATTTTGTGCCAATTCGGCCCAGTCAGGATTACCTACTTTTCGAAGATCCTGTTTAACCCTTGAATCCCAAGTTATTTTTGGGTACAGGTCATTTCAAGAGCGGTTTTTCAAGCTGCTCAGTATATTTTTATATAATTAAAAAATGTAAGACTTATTTAGCTTTCTCTGCAGGAAGCGGCAGTATTCTTTGTTGATATCGAGCTGACAAGAAAGTATATAAAAACACACATATCTGCCGCAACTAGTACAAAACTGTTGCCTTGTTGAGCAGTGTGGGCAGATACATACTTTATTTAATTCTGATACATGGAAGATAAAATTATCTTTAATATCCTGGCTGGATAATAGTCCTATACTTAGATTAAATTCGTTTTGATGTTCCAATGAAATAGTTTCAGGGGGGAAGTGAGGAGGGCTCCTCAGACCCACTACTCGATCTTCTAAGCTACTTATGAACTTTTTTTTTTTTTTTTTTTTACATCATTATGACAAATTGTCTAAGTAATGTTAATTAAAAAATAACTAAAAGAAAAGAATAACTGCCTGATAACATTTTGTTGGATTTTTAAAAAACAAAAACTACCTTTAGGGAGACCCCTCTCCTTTTCGTTGGGATTCCTAGCGTTAATTATTCTACTTTCTATTACAGATTTTTTTTTTCTCCCAGAGACATTCCAGTTAGCACTAGAGATGCAAAAAAGCCGGCTTTTTTGAATCGATGTTTTTTTTCACATAAAAAGCCGGCTTTTTTTGGGAAAAAACGAGAATTTTGGAAATTTTGGCTTTTTTCGTTTTCATGATTTTTCTATCCAAATAGCTTTCTTATAGTATATTCTATAGTTAGATAAGAATTCCATGACCTAAATGCCATACTTAGCTCTGTAATTCACCATCAAGGTGGATGGAGCACATGTTTTACGAATTAAAGCTAACATGAAGAATGTAGTATTTGAGGGCAATTTTACAGGCTATTTAACTTTATTTTAACTTTTGAGTTATCGACATTTTTTTTTCTTCTCTAGATCATTTTAGTCTGTCATCCGTGTTTCATTTCTAAGAGCTTAGTACTCTAGCTTCTAGCACAAAAGTTAAAACTTACGTTTTTCTATATATTCGTCAAAGCATACGTTTTTCAATTTGTCCATCAAACCGTACTTCCACATTTCTGTTATACTGTAGTTGTGCAATGATTTAGCGATAATTTTCCGGATACAACCTTGAATACCAATTTATACAAATAATCAGTAGCGGATTTAGAAAAGTACTTCGGGAGAGGTTTCTCTAATTGTTTCGTTTTCTAAAAAGTCCTAATTTTATTTGGGAGGTGCTTGAAGTTTATGAGTACAGGCATAATTCGTTTCCTTTATATGTTTAGCAATAATCTTCCGGATACAACCTTGAAGATAATTTTATACTGAGAATCAGTGGCGACTTTAAAAAAGTATTTTGGGAGGGGTTTTCTTACTACTAATGTTTAGTTTTTCTAAACATTCGTAATTTTTATTTGACGGGAGCTTAAAGTTTATGAGTAAAGGCATAACTAATAGATATTTCGTTCGTTTTAGACATTCCGCAACTTTGGGGAACAGGCTTCAGTCCGAAAGACCGACCCCCTAACCTTAGCAAAACCGTCACTGCTGGTAATTAGTAATAATAACGATTTAAAAACAATAAGAAAGGAAGTCGGCCAACTCCTACACTTCTAGTCGGCCAGTACACGCACTATCTCTACATTCACAGATGGAACGAAGGAAAGCTTTGTCAGAATGGTCGAATGCTGGGTTGAATCCCGTACTTCCCGATAGAAGCGCAAAAGCCAACCATTCAGTAATGTTTGTTGTGCAGTTGTAGTTAGCTTGACTTAAATATATTCCGTAGCCCTTTTGGGGGGGGGGGAGTTCCGTAATGATATGTTGAATCCCTCTTGTTAAAAATTCAGAAAACTTGAGGACTGGATAAACCGTAATGGTGGTCAAGGGCGCCCATGTTGTGGTTTCCATGGGGGGGCAAGTATAAGCGACGTTTCAAAAATAGTTTCAAATTTTGCTGTAACTAATGTAAAAATTCTATTGGATTTTCGAATTCTGAAGTACATTTTCCTCTAGGGAGGCGAGCGTTCCCCTTGCCCCCCTGATGGGCGCCCTTGATGGTGGATATAAAAAACTTAACTGTAGAATTTTAAGAATATACAGAACCAAAAGTTCCAGATATGCAGCCTTTAATTATATCATATAAATCTAAGTATTTCTCTTATGTTTTATTTTAATTTTATTTTGTTTCAAAAAGAGTGTATGAAATATTTTGCAGTAAAAATACTACATACAATTTTGCTAGTTATTTGTATATTTTTTTAAAAAAAGAAGTTTTTACTTTTAGGGTTGGCTCGTTTACACCAGCTGTTTTTTTTTAAATAACTGGTTTAAACCAAAAAAATAAAAAGAACAAAAATGCGAATCGTGTGAACTTCATGGTGACGTTTCCACATGTCAAACCATCTGTATTAGTCTTATTTTCTTTTCATCTTTTAATCAAGGTGTCCCACGTTCAATTCTCGGTCCAACCACAACCCTTCTTTCATGTGTAAACCAAGTAGCGGTTCGGATGTCACTTTAAGCGAAAGTGTTCTCCTTGAGTATTACGTAAGGATGTTAAGCCTAAACATACGAAACGAAACCAAATTCTATATTTCTGCATGCCTGTTGTTTTATAAAGAAGCCAAGGTTGCTTAAATATATTGATTGAAATTGGTAAAATTTATCGATTGCCTACGTAGCTTCCAACATTAGCTTGGATTGGACTTTCAATGATATCTACATACTAGGGATGGCCAAAATTTTCCGGATTCCGGAAATTTTGTTTTCCGGAATCGGAAAATTTACTTTCCGGAATTCGGAAAAAATCCGGATTTCGGAAAAATTCCGGAATTCAGAAAAATTCCGGATTTCGGAAAAATTCCGGAATTCAGAAAAATTCCGGATTTCGGAAAAATTCCGGAATTCAGAAAAATTCCGGATTTCGGAAAAATTCCGGAATTCAGAAAAAATCCGGAATTCGGAAAAATTCCGACATTCGGAAAAAATCCGGAATTTAGAAAAAATCGGAATTTTTCCGAGATCCGGAATTTTTCCGATTTTATGGAATTGCCCATCCTTAGCTAGTAGCTGTTAAAAGGAAACACAATAATGAATAGGCTATATATACTGTATTAATTTCTTGTAGTTGGATATGTCTTTATCATTTACGTAGACAATTCCTACTGCAGTTATTTACTACTTTATGAGAAAGGTCTTATTTTCACACACAAAAAAGTCGCCGGTATGTCTCAAACATTATCGCGTTCCCACCTGCAGCTGCTCCAAAGCACTGTAAACTACTTTTTAACCAGGCGAAAGGCAGTGAAGGAAAATAAATCTCAACAAATATTCTAATAACATTCGCTTATTGTCAACATACCTACAGTGAGCGCAGAAAGTGTTCGTACACCGTGCATACTTTATATTGAAAACAGCTAGCATGAGAACGGGAGGTGGAAAATATATATATAACCAGAATTAAGACTACACATTCATACATTTTATTTCTATATACAAGAGAAAGGCCAAACAAACACAATCACTGTTTTGTTCAGAAGAAAAGAGAGAATTCCTTTTTTGTAAACGCAAAAAGTCACCGTACACTTCTGCTTGAATTAATGCTTATAAAGTATATTACGTTATTTAATATTTTGTGGGAATACCCTGTGCGTTAATGATTGTCTGTAGTCTTCGTGGCATTGATTTCGCCTGTAGTAGTTCGTAGTTCTGTAGTTTCGGGACTGATTATGTCCCATTCTTCTTGAATAGCTTTTCTTAGGCCTTCTTTAGTAGACGAGCTGTGCCTTCTGATTCTTGTCTCCAGAACAGATCATAGATGTTCTATGGGGTTCATGTCTGGGGATTGGGGAGGTGTGCGAAGCTGTTTCAAGGTATTATAGAGTCAGGGGCGGATCCAGAGGGTGCGATCGGGGCGATCGCCCCCCCCCCCACAAGAGAAAACTTTCTTATTTTATATATAAATAAACCCATCCATAACAAGTTTGGAGCTCTTAAAAGTAGCAGTATTACCGCCGACCGCCCCCCCCCCCCGAGAAGTCCGTCCTGGATCCGCCCCTGGCAAACCTTGCAGACAGGCCTCGTTCAACAGTACAAACAATAATTGCGATGTATAATGTTTCTATCACTGTGCGAAACCATAAAAAAATAATAAAATAATAATAATAATAATAATAAAGAACTGGAAGACCAAGAGTGTTGAGTGAACAAGGTAAACTTTACATTATTAGGGAAAGAAAAAAGGTTCCAAAAAGTAGTGCTGTGCAATTGGCAACGGATCTGGAAACACGCGGTGTTAAAGTATCAGCCAGTACAGTGCGAAATATTTGCAGGGTATCATGGTCGGATAGCCAGGAAAATGTTCTGGGTGAACAAAACAAATCGTATAAAGAGACTAAAGTTTGAAATAGAGTATAAAGATAAGGGATCAGGCTTCTTTCTGGAATAGGGTCATATTTTCGGACGAAAGTAAATTTAATTTTATCGAGTCCAATGGGAGGCGTATGGTATGGCGCAAGGTGAATACAGAGATGAATCCACAAAATCTCGTCCCTAAAGTAAGACACGGAGGAGGGTCCGTGCTCGTCTGGGGTTGTATGAGTGCCTCAGGAGTGGGTCGTCTCCACCTTATCGATGGAGTGATGATCCACAAAGTGTATATTAACGTATTAAAGGAATATCTCCATACTAGTGCGCAGAAGATGGTTCTTGAAAACAATTTATTGTTCAGCAAGACAACGACTCCAAACATACAGCGGAAAATACTCGATTGTGGCTACTCTATACAGGGGCGGATCCAGGACGGACTTCTGAGGAAGGGGCGGTCAGCAGTAATACTGCTACTTTTAAGAGCTCCAAACTTGTTATGGATGGGTTTATTTATATATAAAATAAGAAAGTTTCCTCTTGTGGGGGGAGGGAGCGATGGCCCCGATCGTCCCCCTCTGGATCTGCCCCTGAGGTTTGCTATCTTTCTCAGACTTACCCTTCTTATGCACTTTAATAATTACTTTTCTTGTCTCCTCATTTGTTTCTGTTCGTTTGCTTCCCATTTCGACAGCCCACCGTGCAGTTTTTTCACTCCTATTCACAACTAAACTTACTCTGTTACTCGTCATGCTATACAGAGGTGTATACTCAGGTGAATACTAGTGAACCCCAGTTGTGGTATCTTTGTTTCGTATTCGTACGTCAGGTGTACGATCACTTTTTGCGTCTACTCTATACATTTTCTACGGAATTTATTTACTTTCTGACCATTAAACTTGTCTTTGTGGTTCTTTATTGATAGGCCTATATTCATAAAGCTTAGTTTTCATTATTCATATTGTGTGTGTTATTACACTTCTTAAATTTTCTGTTTCTTTTTCGCAGGCATTCTCGTTTCAATAGCATAGGTGTACGAACACTTTCTGCGCTCACTGTATGTACAGTAAATACAAATTTATAATTTTTGACTTTACGAAGTATACAATGTCATCATCATAGGTATTCTGCCTTTATTGGCAGGTCACTTGCCGCAGCTGAGAACCTTCCATGCTCCACAGTCCTCCGCTAACCTTTTCGTCTTCGCGTATGATCTTTCTGTTTTAATATCATCCATTAATTGTAGTCTCCTTCGCCCCCTCCCTCTCTTTCCCGCTACAATACCCTCTAGGATGTCCCTCATGATACAATCTCTTCTTAGGCAATGTCCCAACCAGTTTCTCTTCCTCTTCCTAATAATATCTAGAAGTGTTCTTTTCTCACCCACCATTTCTAACACTCTCTCATTCGTTTTCCGCTCGACCCAACTAATTCTTTCCATTCTTCTCCACACCACATTTCGAAGGCTTCCAGTCGATTTTCGTCACCTTTACGTAATGTCCACGTTTCCGCCCCATACAGTACAACACACCACACGAAGCATTTTATGAGTCTTTTTCTCAACCCTTTGTTCAGGGTCCCACAAAACAGATTTTTCTTTCTTTTAAAGGCTTCTTTCGCCATTCCTATCCTTGCTTTTATTTCACGTTCGCATTTCATGTCATTACTAAGAATTCTACCCAGGTATCGAAAACTATTCACTTGTTCTATTTTCTCCTCTCCTACTTTTATATTTGACACAGACCCCTTCGTTCCAATCACCATGGCTTTTGTCTTTCTAACATTTATTTTCATCCCATATTCTTCAAAGCCCTTTCTCATTTTTTCTAACATTTTATTGATTTTCTTTTCAGATTCTGCAACAAGCGCCATGTCGTCTGCAAATCTTATACATCTAATCATTCTACCTCCTACCGAAATGCCATCATCATCATGTAGGCTCTTTTTCACTATCTCTTCTAGATAGACATTAAATAGTGTTGGCGAGAGGCAGCATCCTTGTCGAACTCCCCTTCCAATTGCACTCTCTTCCGTCAGTTCTTCCCCTATCCTAACACTTACTTGTTGGTTCATGTATAAGTTTCTTATTAGTCTTCTATCTTTCCATTCCAACCCTATCTTCGTTAGAACTCCCAACAACAATTCCCAATTCACGCGGTCAAAAGCCTTTTCAAGATCCGTAAATATAACATACACCTCTTTCCCTTTTTCTATAAATCTTTCACCGATCGCCCTTAATAATCCAATTGCATCTCTTGTGCCCTTGCCTCTTCTGAGCCCGACCTGCTCCTCCTCAACCTCTTTATTTGTTCTTTCATATAACCTTCTGTTCAGTATTCGGAGCAGAATTTTAGCTGCATGAGATATGAGACTAATAGTTCTATAATCCTCACATCTCTTTGGGTTCGATTTCTTAGCCATCGGTATCATGATCGTTTTTAGAAAGTCTCTTGGCCATTCTCCTGTTTCATATATTTCATTGCATAGTCGCCACAATTCTTTCTTTCCCTTGTCTCCTATATTTTTAATGAATTCTATTGGTATGTTATCTATTCCTGTTGCCTTTCCATTCCTAATCTCGGATATAGCCTTTTCAAACTCATCCCGAAGAATACTAAATCCTTTATCATTATGTAATTGTTCAATAATTAACATAAGCAGGCATTCATTAATTTATATTAATATAATAATTAACAAAACTAATAAGCGGGTGATTGATGACTCAGTGGTAGAGTTTTCATCTATAGTATTCTAACCCAGGACATGTGGGTTTTCGATGGCTAATTTTGTGTTCGAAAATTTTCCCGGTGGTACTCTTGGTTCCCTTTCTTATATTTGTTCCATCATCACTCATTAACGAATTTAGTTTATCAAAACTCTATAGCCATATATTCATTCTGTCCGTCAGTGAAACAAACAGTCTCAAGAACTATCTGATGGATTACCAATCAATTTTGGCCATGATATACAGAGTCAATAGTTAAGAATCGAGTTCCCTGATGAATGTAATATTCAAACCGGAAGCGGTACAAATCAACCATTTCCGGTTTTAACGTTAATCATTATATAGTAAATATGGTAATAGATAGCGAGAAGCGGTTTCCAGTAATCGACATATATAACATTCATGTAGATAGAATGTTACCCAGTTTGTGCATCTGCTGAAAATAATGAGCTTAGGTATTTAGAGAGCATTTTCCGCTTTAGAAAATGTGTGCTTGGTAAAGAATGTAGAGAATTAGCTGAGTCAGGCACGTAGCTAGAATATGGTAATAGGAAGGGGGGGGGGTCTGTCACGAAATACTGTGGTTATTTACCAGGGGCTCAATCATTCTAAACTATTTTATTGGCAACATATATTGGTTCGTTTAGCCAGGATTTCTAATGAGGGCATGATATGAAATACTGTGGTTACACACCAGAGGCTCGATCAATCTAAATATTTTACTGACAACATACCCATATTGATTGGTTAGGACAATAAAATGAGGATATATTAGTAAGTATTTTAATAAGAAGCTATGAAGAAATCTCGAGTAAAAGAATATAAAAAAAAGTATTGAAAAAGATATCGTCTTCCGAGGTCATTCGAACGGTGTCGAGAATTTTGCGTCTGGGAAATTTGCGCCCTACCTCAAGAACAGGGAAAATTGCGCCTGCGATGTACCTCCACCGGGAAGTTTGAGCCCTGCGAAATAAAAGAACCTATTGGAAAAAAAATGAAATGAAATTTTTGAGTTTTACGTCCCACGGTTATGTCGGTTAGGCTAAAGGAGACGGTGATGATGAGAGATGAATGAAATGGTGGAATGAAGAAAGTGGGAGGAAACGGGAGAACCCCGAGAAAACCCACGCACACGGTGTTTGTCCACCACAAAGTTCACTTGGCGGGAGCAGGGTTTGAACCCGACACCCCTAGCACCAGAGGTGAACGCTCTACCACTGAGCCACCGCGGCCCCAGAACCTATTGGAGCTTACGCATTTGCTCGGAGGGGCTGACATTACAGCATAAACAATCCTCCCCCCACAACCATGCCATTTGTGATTTATTTTCATTGTGGCTATATAAGGGGAGAATAAACTTCAATATAAGCCAAAAGAACACAACGGATCAACGCAATCACTGCTTCTTCCAGAGATGATTTTGGGGGAACACTGGCCTCCCCAGAGCTCTCAGAGTGCCCCCTCGGAGGAGACCAAAATAATACGTCTATAATATAATAATAAATAGAATAGTACCAGCAGTGACCCCCCTCCGGAATACTAAATGTGCCCCCCGGAACATTTTTCCTGAAAGAACGACTGAACGCAATTGTGTGTTTGAAGTGTAATTCCAGCAAGTAAACACACTGTACATAGTTTTCTTGATAATATTACTGAACTGATTTTACATTCACTTTAAATTTTCTTTTCTATATTTTGTGTCCTGAAAAGCCAAACAACTCGCAAGGATTGTGAACAGAGATATCTGGGTAGAGCCAAACAGCCTTTTGTAGATTAAATTATACTCTTTGATTATATTAATAAATAATTATATATCAGTCATTTATACGTTTATTGTAAATTTTGTAGTATAATGAAAAATTGTATTTGTATGGATTGCCCTTTAGTGAACTAAAATTGTATTTTTTTTTCGTTTGTTCGGAATATTATAACGGATGGAGTAACTCACTGAGACGATGAGAGGCAAGCCTAGTTCAAGTGCGAGTGGAAGTTACTTTAAACAATACAATAATAAGTTGAATTGTAGGGCGCTAACATCCCAGTGCAAATATATAGCCGGTGCATTTTCCCCTCTTTTTGGGGTAGGGCGCAAACATCCCAGTGCAAACATATTGCGAGCGCATTTTTTCCTATTTTTGTGGTAGAGCGCAAATTTCCCGGGCGCAAAATTCTCGCATTCAAGGAAAATATAATGTCCGTGAAGTTGACAAGCCACTTATGTCAGACTCCAATTTCGACTTTAAACATCGCTAGTGCTACGTTAGTGTTCGATAGTGACGCAAATCGTTAGTACTCCAACTGCATGCCAACACGCCCACTTCTAAGAATCATCTCAAAAATGAGGTTAACCGTTAGAGCAAGTAAGTGCTCATTGGTGCCATTAACATTAACGTTAATGCCTCCATCGTATGGCCCTTTGAGTAATAATAACACCACGTTTTTTGCTAGTCTCAATGCGTCCCTATATTCTCGCAAACATTCTGACGTGCCCAAGTTAGTTACTTTTTTTTTTGGGGGGGGGACTATTGTTTATCTGTTATTGTTTATTGTTTATTGCTAGTCTGCAGAGTAGTCCTTACATTAATATGCCATTGTCCTTGATAATCATTGCGTATTTACAAGCAATTTGTTATTACTGTTAGAAAATATCAAAAAACAACAGATAAAATCTACTACTTAACGGTTCATATTTTTCTTTTACAGTACATAAACGATTAATAATAATAATAATAATAATAATAATAATAATAATAATAATAATAATAATAATAAGACTATTCCAGCATAAAAGTTATCAATTGCATCACACTGGCAACAAGCGACGCATATTTTAACTTCATAAAAAATCGTTTCTCACGATTTTCTGGAAAACTACGTATGACAGCATCTTCATTATGTCAAGTTGTTTATCTCAGTGTGATATATGTCTTACCTCTGGACAATATCACAGTAAAACAAAAATTAAATATTAGGAGTACATCGTACTTTTGGACTACATCTCATTAACCATGGGAAGATTGAGTAGTGTATACTTTAGGATGTAAGTTTCAGCTTAACTTGCATCATACATTCTTACGATTACAAAAAGGAAATTTTTTCGTTTGCATTTGAACAAAATTCTTAGGATTACAAAAAGAAAAAATAATTTTTCCGAATTCCGGAATTTTTCCGAATTCCGGATTTTTTCCGAATTTCGGAATTTTTCTGAATTCCGGATTTTTTCCGAATTCCGGAATTTTTCCGAATTCCGGATTTTTTCGAATTCCGGAATTTTTCTGAATTCCGGATTTTTTCCGAAATCCGGAATTTTTCCGGATTTTTTCCGAAATCCGGAATTTTTCCGGATTTTTTTAGAATTCCGGAATTTTTCAGAATTCCGGATTTTTTCAGAATTCCGGATTTTTTCAGAATTCCGGATTTTTTCCGAAATCCGGAATTTTTCCGAATTCCGGAATTTTCCGATTTTACTTTCCGGATTCCGGAAAGTAAAAATTCCGGAATTGGCCATCCCTACTACATACTAAATTTGTAATTTAATACCTCAGTTTCAGCGTACTGATTATAATACGTTGACCTTTAAATTTTACATGGAAAGCAATAACAGGATTTTCCCGTTATTGTTTTACATTTAAAATAATGACGGGATTTTCCCGATGGCTAGGGCGGGAGTTTCTCAATTTAAGAAATTTACTGACCGGACTTCTTTAAGCTTATGGGAAATCTTCCAGCATAACCCCATTGTTGCATAATAACACCAAGGTGAAACAAACTTATTTCTGTGAATATGTAATATAAATACATAAAGCAAAATATCTAAACCCCAAAAAACCTGGTTTAAACCCCAAAAAAGCCTGGTTTAAACTGCCCCCCAAAAACGGGTTTTTGGCATTTTCAGAAACAACCTTGGTTTCTGCCAACTCTGCTTACTTTTGTATATATGAGGTTAATTTTTTTTTTTTTTTTTTTTTTATTATATACATTGGTTAATCCTTTGGAATTCATAATGTAAAAATGTTGACGTAAAATAGTTTAAAATATCTTTTCGAAATTCATGGTTTATTTTCGAGGTTTTATATTATTATCGGCATCAACCACTAATTAAATTATTTTTTGTGTTATAGAGAAGCGAAACAAAGTCTGCTTTATCAATTTAAAGCAGAATTTCGAAAAAAGCCCAAAATTTCCCAAGCAAAAAAGCGAAGCAGAAAAAACTGTTTTTTTTTTTTTTTTAAAAAAGCCGAGTTTTTTCCGAGCCCTTGCATCTCTAGTTAGCACAGCACATTGTGCCCATACTTCCTAGTTAATTCAATTAATTTGTTTCGTTCTTCGGCATTCTTTTGCACATAATGATACAAGGTATAAAACAGATCAAGGTTAAAAGATTTACATACAATGCAAAATACAGCGAAGTCCGTGTGTAAACTTAAAATTATAATAAAAGAAAGATCAATGAAATGTACTTTTTTTTATTCCTTTTCAAATTTGACAACATGACTTCATCCATCTCACTGGATCAATATGCACTGTCTGTCCATTGTAGACTTCTCAATCTACCATAATTACTTGCGTGATAATGCGTGGCTAGTACAGTTCCAAGTTATATAATTTTTCCTGCTCATGTGTTTTGTGTGTGTGTGTGTGTGTGTGTGTTTACTACGATTAGTTTTCTCAAGACTATTCGAATACCCTCACTCAGGCTGTGTTCTCTCCTGCAAGTTACCTTCCAAAATTCGCGTCAATATTGTACGACATGTAAAATTATAGTTTTGTGTGTTTTCACTCTTAATATTTTCTGTATTCGCAACTATTCAAGATTTTCTGCAGAGTACTTGCATGTTTTTCCCTCACTAATGTGCATTTTTACGTTAACTGTATTTGTAGTTACAGGTACGCTTAGAAGTTTAAATTTATTCAGAACTTTTTACATATTTATCGTATTTATATGAATACTGTATACTGCACAATATACACGAACTATTTCTGGCAGCTATATAAAATTACCCAAGCTTTCACTAAATCACTGCATATAATATGTAGATTTCCAATAAAATTGTAGAAGAGTAAGAGTAATAAGTAAACTAAGTTTATTAATTGCACTTTTACTTGCCTCTGTATGAGCAAATTAGTAAGTTGTACATCTTCTGCCTAAAATGACAAAAAAAGAAACTAAATTAGCATAAAGTGAATTCTTATTAGAAAACAAGAATATATCAGTCTGTGAGCAACAGTAGTATGCAATCTTCAAGACATCTAGAGCGTTTCTATTTAAAGTATGCCCTCGGAAAATATGTGAAACATACTTCGGCCCCACCCCTGCTGCTCTCTTAGGGAGGAAACCTTCCCTTTGCTTTGGGGAAAGAACTAAATGTTGCCAATTAGTCATTTAGTCGTTTGGTCTTGGCGAGTGAAGATCGTAGGCTAGTTAGAATAGCTAACAAGATAGTGCACAGCGAAGCTCGTGAATCTGGCAACCCTGTCCACTGCAACTATTGAAGGTGCTTCTTCGTGACTAAGCGGTTAGCGTACGCGCCTTTGGCGTGGGAGACCCGGGTTCGATTCCGGGCGGGAGCTTATGTGGTTCGGATACAGCGTTAATCAGTAGGTCCCGTCTCATATAGCCTCGCTGCTGAAAGGGACGCTAAACTACAGATCAACTCAACTCCAACTATTGAAGAATCTCGACAAATATTTGGATGTTCTTTATTACGAACGCAAGTCATGCTAATTTCCGATAGTTCACTGTCAGATTATCAGTTGTCGCTAGCATCCAAGGGAATTTGCAGACGAACCGAAGACTTGGGGGGGTGGGGGGCAGCTAGTAATAAATAAACTCAAAACTTACAAAATAGAAATACATCTGCATCTTTATTAAATTATCATCGCATAATTAACACAAAAAAAAAAAAAAAAACTCACTACACAGACCAAAATTACAGAAAGTTGTTTGGTAACTCACTTCCAAAATTGTTTTATAATGACTCACGAATGTGTGTTCACTAATTCTAGTCTTGCTAATTTATTTCCCGGTAACATTATATTAGCGGTATTGATAGTTTTTTAAAGACATTTTCGGTTGAAGAAAAAGTACACATGACGGAAAATTTAATTTTATTGTATTTTAACAAGTTTTCTGAGCCAGGTTTACAGAATTTTTATTTTCAAATTACTGGATTTTCATTAATATACTGCGTCTTATATATAACTACATTTCGTTTTTTCTTATCAAAACAGAATGCATTAAACACGCGTAAATACGGTATTACTGGATACAACATATTTATATTTTAAATATTGTTCCAACGTTTCAGCCTATATAAACTTATTTTATATAGCGTAATAAAATACAAAAGAGAGAGTATTGCTTCAAAATAGAATAACAACATATTTTAAAACTTTAATCAAATGTTTGAATTATATTGATAATGAAGAGATTTACATGAATAGACAATTATTTTACTTTGTTTCTACTGAAGTCTTACTTCTCCTTCAATCTTGCATAGTTATTCTTTCGTTTTCTTTATGTTGAATAATATGACATTTGCTTTATTTTTATTGAATCCAATGGGTAAATACTGAAATATCCTTCATGAGTAGAAGCTTTGCTTTGTTGTAATTAAATATAAACTAATTATTTGTTGAGCAAAACTATATATTTTCATTAAAATTTAACACGTGTTACAGTTTCGCCAACTAACTCTTTGGCTTCATCAGACACTATGTGATACAGGATAACTGATACAGGATAACAGTTATCCTGTATCACATAGTGTCTGATGTAGCCAAAGAGTTAGTTGGCGAAACTGTAACACGTATTGAATTTTAATAAAAATATATAGTTTTGCTCAGATAATTAGTTTATATGAAATATCCTTTAAATGACGTATTTTTGGGAAATATTTCAAATGATTGTTGCTTTCCTTTTGCTTTTATAACATTACAGGAGCAGTTTTTAGCAGTATTATAGCAATAATTTCTCGCAGTTACATAATTTTAAGCAGTGTTGCAAATTTAACCAATATTTAAAATATCTCCGGAACGGTTTGAGACATCAGATTGTAAACATTAATTTTTCTTTTTTTCTCTTTTTTTTGGGGGGTGGGTGGGGTGGGGAACCATGTAAGTGCTTCTAGATGGTACTGACCTAAGCGCTTCTTCGAAATAAAACCTTAAATAAAGTCAAATTTGCAATCCGTTGTGACTTTCTTCCTACTTATTTACGAGGCGTGTTCAGCAAGTATCGTCTTGAAAAAGTACTAAAACAGGTTTGTTCAAGCTAAATTTATTTTTTCATCAAAGAGCACACTTTAAACTATTTTTCGACTTAGTTCCCACCAATGTTCAAACACTTGTCAGAGCGCGTGACCAACTTGTCCCAACCTTCCTCAACGGAAAAAAAAAAAAAAAAAAAATCACGCCACTGAAGACAAACATACCTCTACAGGTTTCTTGCGTCATCATCACTTTCAAAGCGCTTACCACCAAACTAGTGTTTCAGGTGCAGGAACAAGTGGTAGTCAGAGGCGCTAAATCTCTACAATTTGACGATGAATTTTGGCCGGCTTAAAGTTCCTTGCATTCAAAAACCGAATAACAGAACGAATCTTACAATTGGCTGGTTCAGCAATTGTTTTAAACATTGTAAACGATCACAGGACACAGTACACTCGCGACAATTGAACCGTACTGGTGTCAGTGGAAAGGCAATGAACCAGTGAAACGAGCGCGCATAGGCGGAGCGCCGACACTAGTGCTGCGGTGGCGTTCAAATGAAACAGTTCGTATTTACCGGACGCTGGCGGGATGTTTCGTTGAGGAAGGTTTGGACAAGTTGGTCACGCGCTCTGATAAGTGTTTGAACATTGGTGGAAACTATATCGAACAATAGTTCCAGGAGTGCTCTTTCATGTGAAAATAAATTTGGCTTGAACAAAATTGTTTTACTTTTTTTTTTTTTTTTTTTTTTTTTTTTCAAAACGGTGATGACTTCTTGGACACCCCTCTTAAAATAAGTCATATTATGATCATAGTATTAGACACTTTGGATGTGCATTGCCCCGTCCATCTCACGTGCATTATAATTGATGTGGCCTACAGAGACCTCCCAAATTTCAAAGTTTCTGATACTGTAGCGCCCTAAGTTTGCATCACTGAATAATAAATATGGTAAGTTTTAATTTACATTGTAGATTTGAAACACGTAATAATCTGACGTAGCATCATATTTGAAAATACAGGTTAATGTTGAGTTTGTAACAACGTTAATCTGGTGATGTTGCAGAGAATTTGATAACAATTGAATCGAGGTCCGAGAGGTATTGCAGGTGATATATTAAATTATAATTCTTCAATTGAAACCAAAAAACACAGTTTGATATATTGCATAGTATAAACAAGAGTGTGCAAGGTAAGACAAGATATTGGTTTTGTTTGAATAGTGTAGACATAGAGGGTCAATGCAGTGACAGAAATCTGTAAGAACAACTTTTTTAAATTTTGCTGTTCTTTATACCTTGTTGATATGTGAACGTTTAAAACTCCAAAAATACCATACTTTGAAAAGTGTTTACGATAGTTTCGTATGCTCCACTGTTGCTCGTTGAAATAGTAACGACGAGCATTACATATTCGCTTTTACTGACAGACAATTGAGCAGAGAATTGTCTCCCCGTGTCTACATATTTTAACAAAACTACTAAGTTGACTTGTTTTCCACAGTTTTGTTTATTTTATGTATTATCTATATGAAATGTCCTTTTTTGGTTTCAATTTTAAGAATTATAATTTGATATATCATCTGCAGTACCTCTCAGAACTCGATTCAACTGTCGTCATTTCAAAACTTTAGGTAGGAGTATCTCTGATGCACGGCCGTACAGTTCTCGTGCCGTAATAGGATCACAGTAGATGTTAACAAAAATCTGGGATGTTCAAAAACTTTTGACCGGTACTATATATATATGTAACCAAGAAAGTTCACCTTTGAACATCGATATGTCACCTAAGACGTACCTGGAAGATCAAAAATACTCCCCATCAACATCGACGACCTTCCGCCAACGTTCTGGAAGGCCATGGATTACTTCGCGGTAGAACTTGGTGGGCCGTGAAGCGAAGAAAGTATCAAGTGCATTTTGCACCTCTACTACGGGTTTGAACTGGCGTTCTTTAAGGTGATAGTCCAAGGAATGGAACAGGTGATAATCGGACGGTGCAGTGTCCGGAGAGTATGGCAGATGCCATAGTGTTTTCCATCCAAGGCGTAAAATGGTGTCCCTGGTCATCCTAGCCACGTGTTGCTTAGCGTTGTCCTGTAACAGGAGGGCACCTTTGCGATTCAGAAGTGCTGGCTCCAGAATTTTGAGTTTTTCTTAAACACAGCTCAACTGCTTACAGTACACAGTTGTATTGATGCTCTGACCAGCTGATAGCAGCTTCCGGTGCACGATGCCACGAGCAATCCAACAAACACACAGGAGGACCTTCTTCTGGTGCAGTGCTGGTTTCGGCTGTTTTGGAACCGGTTAATGAGATGCTAACCAATGATAACGGCGCCGTGGAGCTTCGTACAGTACCCACTTCTCATCACGTCAACACCCTGTCCAGAAATTGCTCCTTCCTCAGACAAGACAGCAAAGAAACACAGGTGTCTGTTCGCGTTGCATTCTGGACCGGAGTCGAATCATGTGTTACTCGTCGACTCAACTTGGGGGCGCGGTGTCTCAGTGGTAGAGCTTTCACCTCCGGTGCTTGGGGTCCCTGGTTCGATCCTAGCTCGCGCCGTGTGGACTTTGTAGTGGATAAACACCGTGATCGTGGGATTTCTCGGGGTTTTCCTGTTTTCTCCCACTTTCTTCATTTCACTCATCTCTTATCATCACCGTCTCCTTTAGCCTAACCGGCATAACCGTGGGACGTAAAACAAAGATTTTATTTCATTTCATCGACCCAACTTGTAGTGCTTCCCAAGTTGATGGAGGTGCTGTCGAATGGTTTCTCCACTCACACTGAATTGTAGTTGCAGTTCCTCACATGTCTGGCCACTGTTCGCCCTCAATTGGTGCCTGAAGATCTTTATTTTGTACACGTGTTGGTCTTTCGGCACGTGGTGCGTCTTCGAGTGTTTCATCACCATCCTTAAACTTGTTAAACCACCGTTGCACTGTCCGCGTAGTCACCACACCCTGACCAAAGGCCTGTCATATCTTACGCCCCGTTGCAGCGGAGGTTTGACCCCAGTTTTAACTCGTACAGCATACACACTCTTATGACGCGCTGTGGAGGTCCCGTGCTCACTCTGTTCTTAGGCAAGTTTACGGTATAACTGAACTGCCACAACCAGGTAGTATGTTGGATATACCCACACCAACAACTGACCTTAGCCTTACCGTAGATACGGGCTACTTGGACCCAATTTTGCAATAAATTCGTTCTTTCGGTCTGTTTTCATCTACGAAAATTTGAAAGTTATTGTCATAACCCATATTAAGTGGAACTACAGGCTTTATTGTACATATCAAGGACAGTTTTAGTTACATATATTGAAAGCAAATCACAGGCGATTATTGTAAAAAATGGGTCCAAGTAAGACTCGCGTTCAGGCTACTTGAACCCACCCCCATATTTTCCTACACAAAACCATTGAAATCTGCTCTGAGACTAAGTACGACGTTGGTGTTCCAAGAACAACACTTTTTATGTTCTGCAAACCACAAAGAGGACACGTTAAGAGGTACTATCAAATATAATGACTATAATAGCTGATTACGTTTTCTTCTACAGCTGCACGAGCCCTATGTATATTAGCAGCGAATCTAGTCGTTGATTGGGACTGCAATTTCAGAAATAACTTCACCCAATCTCGACTCGGAAGATTGTCTTAGAAAGCAATGACAGTTCTCGCATGCATGGCTAAATATGACTTCACAATAAATCTGAAATCAAGTTAATCAACGAGGAATCCGAAAATACAAAATTTATCAAGATGACTAGCAAGGGGTAATTCTTCTTCTTCTTCAGTGAACACTTTCAGATGGCCCGGATTCTTTCTTGATCTGTTCTTTAATCATCTTTCTATGGTGGAACGACTTATCTTAAAGTGAGCTTGTGTATCTTTTTGCGACATCTTCCCCGACTGAATTGCTGCTAAACATTCTTCAAGCTGTTATGAAAAATCAGCATATTTTCGACCTCCAGGCAATCTTTTATATTGATGTATACCATTTTGTACCGGTATCCTTAAGGAAACAATTAAAAGTCATTACTTGTGTGACACGTGACAACAGACCAATATTTTTCATTGATGAAGATGCTAAAGGATGGGGTGGAACAAAATATCCATGTTTTCCAGGTCATCTGTACACACTTCATAAATAATGCAATTACGCACACATCTTACTGTATATGAGAAAGTTTACCATGTCAGTTTCATTAACCTATATGTAACTATTTATGTGTTTACTTAGCATTGGTTCCACTTTTTTGCAAATAGTGTCCACATATAAAAGTTTGGCGGTTAATAAATACACTCTTTTCGTCAACGACCTTTCTCACCAATGCTGCTCCTTCGTAGCCTACCACAGAACTAGTTTCAATGTGTGTACGCCTGCATTATGATCCCATCTAATGGATCGAACTCTGAACTCACTGAATATTGCATTGCATATGGGACTTTAAACGAGTTTTGGTATGGGTCCAAGTAGCCCGCAATCACGGTATCTCCTTTTGCATTCAACTCACGGTGTGAGGGCCAATTGAACACAGACTTCCACAGAAAACGACAGAACTTCCTTTGTTACCTTTTCACACACACACACACACACACACACACACATATATATATATATATATATATATATATATATATATATATATATATATATATATATATATATATATATATATATATATATATAGATAGATAGATAGATAGATAGATAGATAGATAGATATAGATATAGATAGATAGATAGATAGATATAGATATAGATATAAGGTATTTCAAAACAACACCGACAACGTTTGGGAGGTGATACCTAACACCAAGATAAGACAAAAAGTATAGACGAATCTAGGTACATAACTGCTTCCTTTCGGAATTATAGGCTGCCGAAAACATGAAAAAATGAACTTTAAATGTCCATAGCTCCAAAACTATGGGACCTACTCTAGTCGAGTCAAGACTTCACTTAGGAACTAACATGTGCTCTATCCAAATATGTGAGTTTCAGAATCCTGTGGTACTTTTACAACAATTTTTGTGAAGTAGTTGTTGAGTACTTTAAATTATATGCTCGTAGCAGAACTCATTCTGTAAAAATTGTTGCGTGAGTAGCTTAGGCTTCTGAAACACATATTTTTGGACAGTGCAGGTATTAGTTCCTGAGTGAAGTCTTGACCCGACTACGGTAGGTCCCATAGTCTATGGACATTTAAAGTTTATTCGGCAGCCTGTAACTCCGAAAGCAAGCATTTGTGCACCCAGGTTGGTCTATACTTTTTGTCTTATCTTGGTGTCAGGAATCATCTCTCAAACGTTGTCGGTGTTGTTTTGAAACACCCGATATATATATATTAAATATGCATATCAAAGTAATAGAAACACCTGGTGCTGGAAACGTCAGTGTCTGAGTTCCCAGCGGTCAAGCGGTGACCGCATCAACGGCACTGTTGGTAGTGGTGTGTTAGGGCAACCTCCGTGCATGAAAAGCAGTGGAATGACAGTTTGCAGTGAATTGAGCAGGCAGTAAAAGTTTGAAATGCGCGATCTCTTAATTTCCAAAGAGGACAAATTGTTGATGCGAGCGTGACGAAAGTAGCAAGTGGGTTGGCGTGAGTATCAGTATCCAAGGTGGTGATGGCCACGGCAAAACTCACAGCAAAACCACATCGGCGAAGAGGGACAGTGGTGGGAAGAAAGCCTTCAGTGATGGTTCCGACGAGTATTAAAGCGGATTGTCACTCAGCAACTGCGGTGCAAGTGACGGAGAAACTGAAGCAGCACCTCCCAAAGCATGTGTCGATAATCACAGTCCGCGCGAGTTACATCATACAGCGTTTGGTTACACAGGAGAAACCGCTGATAAGAGACCATAACATTTTAGTGCGACGGCAATGGTGCCGTGAACATACATCATAGACCACTGATGACTGGAAACGTGGAATATGGTTGGATGAGTCATCAATTCCTTTGTTTCAAACCACGGGTAGTCAACGAAAGACGCGTCTGATCTGCAGTGTCTCCACCCAACCGCAAAATAATAGCGATGCTGTGGGCCACAATATCCTGGTTTTCAGTGGATCCTGTATTGATGCTTACCAGTTGAGTCACTACCCGTGATTATGCCGTCATTTTAGGGAATCATGTGCATCCTATGGTTCAGGTGTTACCGGACAATGGCGCCATATTCCAGGATTATAATGTGTCAATCCGCACAGCTAGAGCTGGTGTAGCGTGGTTTGAGGAACATCGGGATGAAATTGAACACCTCCCCTGGCCCACCCAATGCTCAGATCTGAACTTTATTGAACATCTGTGATCCGTTTTGGAAACACGAACCCGGTTCAGATTTCGGCCTCTATCCTTTCTTACGATACCATGCGGAATGGTATAATACTTCACTTCACACCATTCATGACCTCATGACTCCATCCCACGCAGCATCAGAGCAGTCATAAGAACGAAAGTAGTTTCAGTACCGTATTACTCTATTAAATTCAACTTTTTGAAGATATTTCTATTATTTTGATAATATATATCAGTTTATCGGGTGTTTATTACTTTCGAATAAACGTTAAAGTAATATTGTAATTGGTTCGATGTTAACCTAGCCTTGTGAAGTAATCGGGAAGCTACTTATGCTAAAAGTTTAGGAATGCGAGTCTAGAATTTTTATAGTCTAGTAGCCAATGCACGTGCTTTCTGTGTGTATGGTTCCAGGTGGAAGTACTTACCTCGGACCCCACATGAAACAGTAAGCCCTGTACTTGTGCAGAAAAGAATTGTTAAACTTTAATTAACCAACAGAAATTTGAGTCAAGAATGTTACAAATAAAGGCATTGGATATCAATACGGTGGCCATGCATCATTGGATTAACTTTGACCATCTGATCAGCAGAATTTTTCATGGTCTGAAAATGCCATAGTTTAATTTTAATGGTTTAATTTGTGATCTTTTTTTTTTTTTTTTTTTCCTAACTGTAATTTCTAATTATTGTATTTTTTATTGCAGCGACACATTACTGAGCCAGATAGACGAAGAATAGAAGATTTAGAACCAGTAAGTCGAAGAAGAATAGAACCTCTAAGATATTCAAATTCCTCCGATGATGTGTTTGAAAGTCATGATTATTATATTATGCCAAGTCAATCGAAGCGTACACAACGTAAATTCAAGGCGGTACTGGTAGATCATTCATCATCGCATTCTCGCCGATCTCGTAGTATGGAGGACCTAGTATATGTGAGAGCAGATGATGAGTATTTCCGTAGGAAACCCTCTTCAAGGTATCAAAATACGGATGATGATGATGATTATGATTATGATAGACCTAATCACTACAGATCATCAAGTGTACCTAGTGATGGTAGCCAACATCGTGTTAGTAGATCAAAATCATCTGCTGATGATTGTGTTAATAGAATTGAGGAGTGTGAAACCTTGAAGAAGCCAGTTGAAACATTAAGGAAGCGTGGAAGAACAAAAACCAAATTTTGTGATTTGGTTGAAAATTCCGAAGAAGTTCCAAGCGAGAAATGCAGTCAGTTTTTAGAGAACATAAGTGCCATACTCGATGATGATGATTCTCATGATTCACCATCATGTTCCCTTGATTTGAAGTGAAAGTCGTACGTCTTTATAATTCTATAGTGTAATTCATTGGCAAAAAATGCTCTCAAGTGTATTATACAGGTCAATTATTATACATATTCACTAGTCTCTTCGTAACATGATTCGATATTTACTATATGCTTGAAAAAAGAGATGGTTAGTGTTTTTAATATATGAATATAGTATGGTCTTATCATAAAGTGTCTAGAAGCACATGCAATTGGGTAATGAAATACAGAATATAGAAAAAATGTGATAGTAGCTACTGCAGAACTAACAGTGCATGGCATGACAGCCATTCTGAAAATATAAGATGAAAATCCTCTTCTTTTTTTCTTTCAAATTAGGAAAAAAAAATCATTCCTGATTTGTAGCGAAATTCGTTTTCATGTACCTAAATGGCGAAAACTACGATCTTGTTTGCTTACTATCGAAATTCCTTCCTAATTTCTTCCATTTGTTTTTCCTGTGTACATTTTCTTACATCTAAATATTGTTAGGCTCCAGAATATCATCACTATGCAGTTTTGTAAGGCTCTGAAATAGTAATATAGGAAAATAAATTTGTTTCAAAGTATGTAATTCAGTCATACAGTTACTTTTTCCTGAATGAAGAGGTTTTTCAATCCATACAACTTCTTCTGTAGCTGTGTACTGTTGTTAACCCAGTAACGCCATCTGTGCGACGTAATCTTGAAAATATGTATTCTGTATTTCACGTCTCAGCATATATGTTGTCTCTCTAGTTATATGCACGGTATGATTCGGTAACTAAAGATCGATAATAGTTAATTTTAGTAACACTTCGCTGCTCAAACCACTGAGCCCCCTTTTTTTCCTCCTTTTTACATTAGAATTCAAGAAGATTCAATAACTGTGATGTAATGTGTTTACCATTTGTTTTCAATTAATGTTATTGTTTTTATTTGATCTACTTATTTTTATTATTAGTGTTATAGCTTTAATTTTAGCAGTTTTTGTAAGTATGATACATGGAAAGAATGAAGTGCAAATTACAATTTTTGATTTTTCTTTTGTTGAGATTATTAATAGTGAATGGTTACCTTTGTCCAGAACAGTCACAAATATTTATCTGCAAATTTTACATTAATTTCAATATCATCTCGTCAAATTGTATTCGTATAAGGGTTGTGAATTCAAAGAGCCAGTTGTACATCAGTAATATTGTTATGACAATTTGTCAGTCAATCGAGTCCACCTAATTTATTATTAATAAGGTATGTACGTAGTCTATAACAGTTGTTTTCCTTTCTTCTTTAGTTATTAAGTATAACGTGACAGAGCTTGAATCCCACATAATCCTATTTATAATACAAATACATCGACATCTGTAAGTAGCGCTAGTATGTAAACTTCAAAACATTTAAGAGTTACGGGTTTCATATACATCTAGGCGAAAATATTAAGATATTCTTACGCTACTTCATAGTTAGGCTAATGATTATTGCTAGCTGCGCTGCTTCCTACCTGATGCTAAGAGATGTCGCTAGTATGCAGGCAATTTTCAGACAAACCGAAGGCTTAGGGAGGAGTAACTAGTATTAAAAAGTGGTCAAATTTGTATAATGTTGGGACTGAATTTGTCATATTATGTTATTGGATCAGTGCATAATTCCGTAGCCTTGTTTTCATAAGTTTATTAAAGTTTAATAATATAAATTTATTAAACACACAAGATTTGATTTGATTTGATTTTGATCTTGAATTTTAGCGTTCCTTTCAGCAGCGAGGCTATGTAAGAAATGAATTGTCAACAATGTACTTTCCTTCATTATCTACAACAGTCTGCCAACGCAGGAGTAGTTTTTCGATTCCACTTCTGTAGAAATCGCGTGATTCTGAGTTAAGGAATTTGTCAAGACCATTTTCATCTGGAAAATAAATCCCTTGAAGGTTGCTCTATAGAAAGCAGAAAAAGTGAAAATCTGAAAGCGCACAAGATCAGATAAATAGGATGGATGCAGAATGACTTCCCAACCTAACTCCTGGATAATTATTATTATTATTATTATTATTATTATTATTATTATTATTATTATTATTATTATTATTATTATTAGGTTAGCAGAGTGCGGGCGGGCGTTATCGTACAGTAACATCACACAGTCTTGTTGCTCGTTTCCCTTGGATTGCGTCTGCAAGACGTAGTTGGTGGCAGTAAATGCCTATAATTATTTTTATTCCTCGGGGAAGGAATTCATAGTACAGCATATCCTCGCCGTTCCACCAGATATATGGGATTAACTTTTGTGGATGCGCGCTATCGTTGTACGGAGAGTTGCTGGCGGAGAATATCAGCATGGCCTTCTTAAAACGAGGAAACTGTTTTCTTGCTGTGCTCCCTCTAATAGCATGGTCCCAATACACGGCGCAAATGTTTCGGGCCGCCTCCGCAGCTTTCGGCCTTTTATTGAAGTCGAAGAGCAGAATATGTTGGAAATGTTCCACTTTCTCCATTTCACACACTTTTTCTAGCGTCCACGGCTCTACTCAGTATCTGAAATAATGAAAAATTTAATACGTAAAATCAAGCGTAACTATTGAACTAAACAAAAATAGCAATCAATAAATAGAGTACCAACACGCGAAACGAAAATATGAATTTATACACCAACCTAATGTTGATGTAAGTGTTCATTTTGTAATATATTTCACACACTGTATACAATTTATTACACGATCATGCCCATTTAAGGGAAGCTATATATTTTTAGAAAATAATATTATATAGTACACATTTTCAAAATTACAGCATGTTAACTTAGTTACAAAATATGTTTGCAGAGTTACATTATACTAACAGCAACATTCTGTATCTGTTTTATGAATATGTGATAGTGAAAGATTTTGGCTTGAAGAAATTCACAAATAAGGAAATTTACAACAACGATAATGTACAGTCAAGCTTAAAAATTTTGAAAATCTTGTCTCTAAGGAGTTTTATCCCTTAAGGAAACTACCAACAAATATCTGAAAGATGAATATTCAGATTTTTTTTTTCCAAATATGACCGTACTTACAGTTCCAATGAATATTGTTTAATTTTCCCCAATATTTCATTAGCCTCTTGAATTCGTTTGGGTTTTAAGAATAGGGCATTTGTTGGTTTACTAAAAATATAGTATGCGATGCTGTGGCAAAACATACACTAATTAAAAATGGTAGGCGGAGGAGCTAAATCAAGCTTATACGGAGGATGATAATGAATATCTGTGTTGTAACTCATAATGTGTGTACGGGTCTGTTGGACTGGATGGGTCATGCGTTATCCTGCAGTAACAACACTTCCTCTCGTAGTGCCTCCAGACATATGGTTGCTTTCTGGTTGTCCGTGGTTTGGAAGTGCGTGTCCGCAGTAATTCTCGTGCCCTGACGGTTTCGAAACGTAGTAGCCATTATTTTCTTGGTAGATGTTGTGGTCTTCAGTTTCTTGGCCGACGGTGACGATGATATTTCCATGTCATGCTCTGGTATATTGATTCAGATGCCCACAGGGATATTGGGGTTTCATCATCCGTTATGATACAATAAAGGAATGGATTTCCTTCGTGGCCATATCGTGTGAGGCGGATCAGGGAAATGCCCATCGAAGATATTTTTAATTATAAATCAGATGTTTTGTTACCCAGCGCGCGCGAACTTTTCTGAAGCCAAGTTGGTCATGGAAGATACTTCTCACAGAACAATGTGAGATTTGTAGTGTCATGCAACCTTCTGTCTTCACAAATTATCGCATCGACGTCATATACGTTCTTGTCGGTGATGGACGCTGCTGGTCTGTCACTTCTGTCATCATCTGTCAGTCCTACCACTTACGAATGTGATGCAGCACACATACATATGTTTCTGCGACATAACACTCTCTCCATAGACCTCTCCTTGGAGTAATGTTCAAGTCGATGCACAATCTTTAAATTGCTCTAAGTACCAGACAGGTTGACGTAGAAGGCTGTAATTGCCGTCAGTCTTCCCGCCCCTTGGAAGCTTCCCGCAACATTTTTTATTTTTTGATACATCTTTGTATAAACAAGTTAAATTAAGAATCACCACAGTTTTTGAAGTGTTATAATTATAAATCTGGTAATTGTGTTTTACAAAATGTATTATGGCATATATTTTTTAAGATGAGGTAAATTCACCATGATTTCAGCCGTAAGTAGTAGGGCTGGTTGGGAAGCCTGAAGCGTGCTGCAACAAAATTGATTTTTTTTTTTTTTTTGGCGGAAAAATGTTTTATCATCAGTTTGTGCATACTGGCAAATCTCCAAGTTGTAGTTGAATTTGCCCTTTTCATCTTGATTCATTTTAACCAGAAGCAATAAAGAAAGCCTTATAAAAATTATTGCATCAGGATTAAACAATTTAAAGGAACTTTACGTGAAAATTGTTAATACATATTATTATTTAAATGTACAAATTTTCAGCTTTGAGTGGATTTTATTCTTCGTTTATTCTTTGCTCTACAGATTTCAGCTCCAAGCAATTAGGGTCATTTCTTAAATCTTTAAAAAAAAACTTAAAATCATTGTGAAAAAAGATGGACACACGCATGCTGAAATGATACAAGCTCTCTTCAGTTATGAACTAGACTATAGACAATAGTCTTTTCTATAGTTACACATAATCAAAAGTTTTAAATTAAATTCTATTTTATTAATCGCTCTGTATGTGCATACTCAACGTCACTATGGAAGAACTTTAATTTTTATTTTATAAGAATATTAACTACAGATTATTCCATTTATCAAATTTTAATCTCTATATATGATAAAAGTCGTCCTGGGTGAGTGAGAGATGAAAACCCAGGAGTTGGCCTGATGAAAACCCAGGCCAAACCACTTAGGCTAGAAACTTGAAATGTGAACAGGGCATAGGATTTATGATGTAAGATCCTTCTAGACTCTCTAGTTCAAAATTTTTGAATGGAACCAATATCCTTTCATTTCTTGTATGCTGAGCATACCTTTTGGGTTGATACTACTGCCGTTTATACTTACTTTCAAGATGTATAGGAGTATGTGTAATCTCTGTAGTAAATACATACGTGACGACAGCTATTGTACAAATAAATTCCTGTCAAGCAGTACAGTACAATGAGTGCAAGAGTGTGTCTTTACGTACACGTGATAGTATGTGTACAGTGCTGTTACTTACATGTTAATATGATGGATTGAATTATTGTCATGCGAAAAACCGAAAAAAAATATATTTGGAGACCGAATATAACTATGTTTCCTCTTTAAAAGTAATATTATTGATATTCCTGGGTTTCAGAACCCTAATTAGTAATGGTGTATAGTTGTTTATATGCCTTACTTAGTACTCTGTATATAGTCAAGTTTAACCACAGAATGTTAATCTACAGTTAAAGCTTTAAGATGTTCCTTCACAAGTGCCCATTAATAAGGTATATAGTGTTCAAATGTTATATTTCATATATAGATGAAGTAGTTTGGGCATAAACTTAATCTTGTCACTTCTGACATAGCACCATAAAGAAAAAAAAAAAAAAAAAAAACAGTTCATTAAGCTTCTTCCTAATCCTGAAGAGTGGCAGAACATGATAAAGATTCAAAACTTATTCGTATATTCTATACCAAAATAACCAGCTTCCTAGGTGTAGCTGCTCGCCAAAAAAAGTGGCGGCATCCTCAATGAAGGCATTGAGCGACGGCCGCAGCAGTAAAAAGGTTAAACAAAAACAAGTGGATATAAGAGCGAACGTATGTACCAAAGAAGTACACTCTATCTGAGTTTCTTTTTATTGTATTAGTCAATTAATTTGAATGTTCTTTACCTGAGAGTATAAGTCTGTAAGACGTAACAGTTGTTAGGCATGAAAATGTGTGCACTATATGAAAGATTCTAGACCAATTGTTACCATTTTAATAGCATTTTGTAAGTATCTAAAGTCAAAATGTAAGAAAAGAGGGCGGAAGCGTAGTGAAGAACTTTAAGAGTACTGTATTTTATGATTAAATGTATAAATTGAAATCAGCATATTGTATACTCGAAAACAGACATTTTGTGTTCTTTGTCAGAGCCAGTTCTGTAGATAATCGTCATGAAACAGTTAATTTGTCTTAACACTTTCCAGTAATGCGCAATTTTTAAGCGATTGTGCAGCTAGCAAAGTAACTGCGTACTGCCTAACAGCTTTTCTTTTTCTGTGAATGATTTATACTCTTACTGTATAGTGTTCACTATTATAAAGAATGCCACTACGTATTAACAGTGTCTAGTACCTACAGTTCATTCAGTTTTTAGACCATTGAATTACATGGGAAATTACCTTCTTTTAATTCTGTGAAACATTATGATTTCTTCTTCAAGTCTTAGTTAATTGTCCTGTGCTTTTTCAAAATTAATTTGCATTATATATAAATTTGATATTAGTTGAATTTGGCCATTAAATATCAAAATTCTATACAGTTAAATTCAGGTATAGCGATTCCAAAAGGATCTAAAAAATAGCGCCATTATGACCGAGATGTGTAATATCTGTATCAGGCATCGAAGGTTGGGAATGATTTAAGTATTTGACCACCCGATCAAGCCTACATTAGAGATACGAGTTTGAGATAGTTATATGATGCATTTATGAATGTCATACTAAGCATGATATAGAATAACTTGCCTTATGAGAAGTTATCCCGTGTCGTAAGCGTCGGTGGACCACCGATGGGAAACTAGGGACATCTCACCAAAATTATGGCGTCCCCGCAGCGTCGATCCGCGGTGGCCCCACTTCCGTTTTGAAAATTATACCAGCTGCAGAGACGCGACGAAACGCCAATAAATCACAAAATTACTGTCCCAAAATATGTTAAATCGCCTATATGCGTGACTTGTTTACATTAAGGTGAATCTAAAAACAGTAAAAGAAAAAAAAAAAAAAGTACCTCGGGATGGGCGCGAACCACTAACCCGACTTCGCCACGGAGGCGATGAAGAAAACATCGCTTGTAGAGGGATAAATCGTTGAGGTCGTTTTAATTTGTCCAGTCAGAGTGCTCCTTTAACCATGTATATTCAACGATGACGTTTGGAATCAGATAAAATGCGTTAGCCATGTAATTTTATAACAAAGTGATGCGCATGTATTTCCTTTATTTCATAGTTCTCTCATATTTACTTTCTAATGATCGGTGACAGTTGCCATCTAAATTCATACAATTATACACACTTATCTCAAGATTTTTCACTTCATGAGTAGAGGCAGGGGTTACTCTTGACCCCCGGAACTCATTTTAGAAACAATTTGTCAGGAAAAGATATATAATAATAACTGCATGCACGTGACTGCAGATAGTTCGTGTTGGTCCCTTCACGATTCTCCGCGACGAATCGAAGGATCGCGGACCAAAATAAAGTCTTCGCTGTTTCGCAGTTGGAACTTCAACACACCGACTCTAGATATTTCTTTCGACTTGATGAAATCCTGCCGCCAATAACACACTAGTGGCAATCTTTCGGCACGTCGCTATGTCTACAATCGACATTTACCGGCAAGTGGGCACTGTCGGCGACGTTTACGGTATGGGGTAGTTGGTCACACTGATATTTGACGCAATAGACGAGGTGTCGCAGAAACCGATATTGGTATGACCAAGTTCAGCTGTAGAACAAAATTTAATTTTCACTAAGCAAGGGACATTTAACTATATTTAATGAGTGAAATAAAGTTATTAAAAGTCCAGTTCATGTAAAAGAAAACAGAAATACTTCTCCTTATAAATTAATGAATTAGAAACCGAAGATAGTGCAGATATTCACTATAGTGGAGGTGCAGAATACTGCTCTCAAATCGGCTGAACCACTCAGAATTCGACGTGGTAATTGAATAAAGGACCCCATTTCGTAATGGTTTGCGTCAACGAGCAACAACAAAATAATAATTTTAATTTGAGATAATAAATGTAGCAGTTATGTAAGTTTTACTTTGCATTATGGTGCACGAAGGCTGATAAGGAATAAGGCCCAAAGCTACGTTCCGGTTGTTGTACTGTGTGAAGGGGAGAGAATGTAAAAGTGACACATTTGCTGTTTCATTGAATTTACTCTGTATAATGTTACTAGTATCTCTGTTGGTAAATGATGTCAATAGTCCGTTTAAATCAAGTTTCAAGTACTTGATGTTTCTGCACGGGACCATGAAATTGGTAGAAAAACTATATAAAGTTCATTTGATTTGGTTGTTACCAATAAAGGAATATTTTTTAACCATAATTTGTAGCTTGTCCAGCTGAAGTAATGAATGTTCAGTTGTACCTAGAAGCGTAAGAAACTTTGCCGTACTAAGTACGTGTGTTCACTTAATTTTCATGTGCCTTCTTTGTATATGCTGAAATAAAGTGTACTTATGGCAAATTGAAGAGTGAAAAAAGTTTACCCAGTCCTTTATGAAGTACCTTTAACATGTAATTATTTGTTGTAATAAGACTGATATGAAGCTTAAGCTGTAATTATATGTATAAATTAATTTGTCAAATATATATGTATATTTTATGATCACTTTTTTTTTCTTTTAAGCCATTAGTTCTTCAAGAATTCGTTTTAACATAAGTTTTAGCTAAAAGCAGTTTTTAACCATAACTATTGACAGACATAAAACAATAATGGGGATCTACGGAAGTAAAATAATACATACACATAGGCCAAAATAGCTCTGTTTATTTGAATTCTTCACACTACAGAAGTCAGATTACCTTCTATCGAAGCAATACAAATAATCGAGAACGAGGAAAGAACTATGCAATGAAGTTATATATATATTTTTTTTTTTTTTTAAAAAAAAAGAACGACTATGACCGGGCTGTATCTGAGTAGTTGCTCAATTTTAAGCGACAGAGAAAGTCCTTTCCTTATAATGAATACGTACTTACATCACTTGTTTTAGCGGATAAAAAAGGACCCCGATGTTACCGATAGTTCGTAAGTTCCGATACGTGTCTGTAGCAGCAGCGCGATGTAAGTAATACACATGTGGTATCAGCCATTACTGACAGAGAGAAATGGGGAGAAGAAGCAGCCCCCCAGTCTGATATTTTAATCCCCCCCTTTTTTTAAAGACCAGAAACTAACATGATCAGTCTTTCATGAATATAAAAATACCCTTTCTCCGAACGGATTTTCTGAGAGAAAACCTAAGCTATCTATCGGCGAAAGTCTCACCCAAATTTATTCAATGTTTCTGAGTTTTTATATGCAATATTATGATTTGTTACAGTGTCTTTTTTTTAATCTTACTAATTGTTTATAACGTGGCAACTCTGAATGTACTTTAAAAACAGCCCGACGTATGCAGATCGTTTTGACGATTAGAGTCATGCTAAACGCCTGACTACTGCAGGAATCTTATGTTAGCCAAACTCTAGTATGGCACTAATCAAGCGTCAAAACGACTCTGCATAAGGCCCAGCGTGTTCATCACGCGATATCTGATGCCCAAATGAAACTAAAATTGCTTCCACTCATAGAGTTATCAAATAACCACTAGAAGCACATTTTGCGCCACTATCTGTGATTCCAGCTACTAGCGCCTGCCAATTGAACAGGCATTTGTTTTCCACTTGTATGACGAAAACCAGTCGCCTGCTACTAGTTTCAATTCGCATTATGCAGTCATTTTGACGTATGATTAGCGTCATACTAAAGGCCTGACTACTGCAGGAAACAGTCGAACTATTTAGTATGATACTAATCACGCGTCAGAATGACTGCATAAGACCCAATGTGGACGGGATGTTATCAAATAAAGATCCAAACAAGATTTCTGACTAGAACTCCCTTACAACATATTAATTATTTAAAAACACAATGGATCTTCTAAAGATGTCTTTCTTGTAATTAGTATCACATTAAGAGTTTGACTACCACATGATTCAATCATTAGTCAAGTTCTGAGTATGACGCTAATCGCATGTAATAACGGCTCTGAATAAGGCTCAAATAACAACTGGATTAAAAGATGATCATATTCTCGGAGTGTGAAATAATGAATTGTATTTATTGCTTTTATAAATTCACATGGGACAAATATCTGAAAGTGGAGTAAGGAAAGATACGCACACAAACACAAGAGTACAACACAATAAATACTTCAGGTTTCTGTACACATCATACGATAGCCTACATGTTACTACCTGCATTTTAAAATAAGCTATTCAGATTGAATTTTAATTGACCGGTTAATCTTGATAAAAGGAAGAAATAATACATTTTTAATTGTGCCTGAACGGAATATTTAAATGTACGCACGCGAAATAAGTTAAACTATAAATGAATTAAATAAAAGAAACAACAATTGAAAGAGTATCATTTAACGTTTGTTTTAAATGTCAGCGTTGCCAATGTATGTGTAATTGCACAAAATGTGTGCAATTTTGTCTTGTGTGTGCATTTTGTGCGTAGTTTGGCACAATTCAAAATTTTGATCATTAATGATTTTTGCAAAGTTCCTTTCATTCAAATATTCATTATTTCATTTTTTCCTGGAAATTACCTTCTATAAACTACGAGCGTCAACGCCGGACTCCAGGGCGGCGCAATAAAACCTATCTTGCTTCCTTGGTACTTCACTTCTTGCTTTTCAGAAGAGGGTGTCATGACCATGAGCACCCCAAGCAAAGCAATAAGAATGAATATTGACCCTCGATGCTGGCCAAAACATGATGCGGAGGGGGTATGAAGTCTTTTTTATCTTTTCACCGCTAGTCAAGAAAATGCCATTTTGCAAACAGATGAGCGACAGAGTGAATGAGAGGGATATGAGGTCTTTTATTGAACGAGAAGGTGGTGACGATTTTACTATAATAATAATAAAAATCAAACTATGAATCTTTGAACAATGGGTGGTCGATGTACTTATAGGTTTGTACATTATCAGGCATAATCTACATATGGATAGATAGTTATGTACTGTGCAATTTTGTGTGCACTGTCTTCCAGTTTGTGTGTAAAATTGTGCAATTTGGACAGAAGGTGTGTGTAATTTCGCTTGCCGTGTCTGGCAACACCGTAAATGTCACGAACATTCTAAGCTTAATGTGAAAATTACCTGGAGAATGAGGGGTAATCTCCCTTTGTAATTAATAATAATGATTTATATTATACAGTAAAGTTCCCAAAAGAGTTCTACTAAATGAACGATGTTAGTAAAGTTCCCAAAAGAGTTCTACTAAATTAACGATGTTTTCGCTTTCTTAAATAGTAATTATATTTTGTTTAGAAAATGTAGTACGTCGTTGAAATAACCGCAAGTAGCACAAAAGTTTTAATGTACTTACTCGTAATTTAATTATTACGAATACTAAAGGGAAAATACTTTGATGTGTGTTAACGAAACCAAATCAGTATTTTAGCATCTAGGCTATCGTCAGAAAATATAGTAGTTGGGACGGAAGTTTATGCAGAACAACTCTTCCCAATTTGATAGATTGGAGGGATTGATGACAAGTTTGAGTAATGAATATACATGGTTTGCAACAAAAATGAAACTGCTCCTGTTTCTGAGAACGTTAATTAGTTGTGTTCAAATTCTTGATTGAGGAAAAATTATTACAAAATTAGGTTTTTCTTTCTTTCCTTCTTTCTTCAGTACACAGAAACAGCAATGATTTCAGAAGATTTCAACCGGAGAAGAACTTGAAATAAACAGTGGATGAAACTGGTATGTGAAAATACTGGTGACCCTGGTTGAACTCGAACTGAGAAATACTCCGTGGAATTTCTTTGCTCCGGAGGCAAAATCTTCCTCTATAGCCACCCCTAAATCTTCATAGTTTAGAATTATTCCTTAGTTTAAATAAATGATTGATTCGTAATTATAGGGTCTAAATTACCTTCCAAGGTTTCATTTTCTCTTGAAAGAAATTAGTCAAGGTCATTATTGTTAAAAACATCAAACCAAATACTAGACTCCAGTGCAGGGACGTCGGACGGGGATGGGTTCTGGGGGTCCAGACCTTCCCCGAAATCCCCACTTCTCTGTAAATTTAGTCTAATTTTATAAATGTTAATATGATTTATCCTCATATTGAATTTGGACCCTCCCTAAATTAATTTCTGCTTACATGCCTGCTCCAGTGACAGGTTACTTTAGTAAAATTAAGTATTAATACACTGAAAACGTTTGCCAAGATAAAACAATGCATTAAAGCAGTCATGACATTCGGATATATTTGGATATAGTTAGCTTTTAGATCAAATGGCTAAGGCATTTGGTTAGATTGGATTTGAGTAGCAGTAGCAAAGTTATATGAGACGTGGACCTATAGCTTAATGTGGGATCAACCACATGAGCTGTTACTAGAAATCGAACCCGGTCTCCCAGCCAAAGACGCATGTGCTAACCACATAGCCACGAGGGAGCTCTGCTTTCGTTACGACTTTGATTCATGGTGGAGTGCTTGCCTCCAGTACAAACCTGAGTAGTGGTTTGTATTCCACTGAAGCAAATGGCCCCGTCATCTTTTATATAGACTCGGAGCTGAAAAAACGTTGATGTCCAAGCAGTCAATTGCAAATGTATATATCAAAGACGCTGTTTGATAATATTTTGTAGTGCGTACCGTATTATTTTATGCAGCTAATAAAACCTTGTGATACTTCTTGGTTTTATCTAGATCAGTTGGAGAAAAATAGAAAATGACAACAAAGATTAAATTGTAGTACATGGATACATCATGTTATGGTTTCAATCACTTTGAGATGTGCAAATATTTTGTTTAAAAAATGCACTAAATGCTTTAATTAATAATAACAATGATCGCTATAATAAACATATTTATTCCTTTCTGCAACCATACATTCAACTTGTGGCTTTTTTAAAACAATAATACACTAGTAATTAGACTAAATCATGAAACTTTGCAACCTTTGTAAACAATGCAGTTTGCAGCGTAGAAGAGTTGGTAACTAATTAAATAAAAATATATGTGAAGAAAGAATTGAATTTTTCCTCGTGACATGATTTTAATAACTCTTCTCGGGCTATCAGCCAGATGGAGGTATCAACATTCAACGTTTGGAATGCAGACATCGCATTCGTCTTAAGGGATTTTGTAATGAAGAGACCGGAAACGTGAGCATACAGTGACTATTTACGGGCAGAAATATGAATGGGGACTGAGGGAAATGTTGGCTTCTGATTGGCTGTTGTTGTGGCTATTAGAATGGCTTTGTTGAATGTCTGTTCTCCCTGAAAAGGGGCAACCAGATAGGGCTGAGTTGAAACCCATTGTCTTTATTGAGACTTCCTTTCCTGTGAGATAGCTACATTAAGATCGACCTAGAGGTGCCAGTATTGGTTCGAGCGTGGTCTCGATTGTAACGTTCGATTCGAGATATCCCGTCCCAAGATGGCATATTCCGCATGTTTCAGTCAGCTGATACATGTAAACAAACAAAACGCACTTATCAGAACTCCATCAGATAACGTTTAATAAAGATCGGTTAACAAAACTAGTGTTAGTGTATCCAATTTGATTATCACTGGTAGGTTGTTCCATATTTTAAGCACTGTAGTTTTATGTCATACGTCCACCCTGAATTTATACAGAGCTCTCCTGAAATCAATCTACAAGTAGTAATGGGGCTCCTCATTTAGTGCATGCTCTGCTAAAAGAAATACAAAGCTCTAACCTGCCCTGAAAATGTGTCAAAATGTGTTAGAACCGTCTGCACGAGTAATGCCAATATAAATTTGCAATTTGGTAGAACCGTCTGCTAAAGTGAACCCATTTACAAATATACTTTTTTATATACAATATCGATAAAAAGCATGCGACTTGTATGACAGATAGGCCTTTTGTTCTTTTTAACAGTGAGTGAGAATTATTTTATGTAGTAATTGCCATCATTAGCAATTTCTAACGTAGGCAAAGTAGGCCTACTCCCCCCACAACCAGTTGCCTTGCCAAGGTGTCACAGAACGCTTGTACGTTACATAATTGTGGCAAAATTTCCAACAACTCATATACCTATATCAATAAATAAGCAAACTTAATAGTAGTTTGTAACAGTTCTCTAGGTAGTAGACATTACGAGCCTTTTGACAGTGTAACTTCAATACCTATTCACATTCACCCAATGTTATTACAAGTACAAAACCACATTATATTATAGACTATTACAAGGTAAAAAGAAAAAGAAAATGACTTATCTTCGACATATTATGAAATTCCAAAGAACGTTGTTTTTTTTCGTATTACCATTTTTTCAATGAGCACAATCAACAATAAAACAAACATAAATTACTATGGACCTTTATGTGAAAATGCCTCTTCTTTCATTTCCAATACGGCGGATCAATTCGATATATGTGAGTTCGATACCATCAAAGATTTCGCATCGGAACACCTCTAGCTCTTTATATTATCTCGATGGATACCTATGGCTTCTTTATTGTTCTGTCCCAAAATTGCTGCACTTGGCTACTATGGTGGTATTTGTAAAATCAATTCTGTGTTCAAGCACTAGGTTATGCTCTACTAGTCCTGACTTTTTGGGTTGTTGAAGTCTTATGTAGCTGTTGTGTTCTTTGCATCGTTGGTCTATTGTACATCCAGTCTGTCCTTCCACATTCACATATTTTACGGTATACGCCGGGATTGTGCAGGTGAAGGCCGTCTTTCACTGGTTTGAATAATGATCTATGTTGACTGGAGGTTTATAAATAACTCTTTAATTCTTACACCAGTCTAGCCAGTAATCTGCTGGGTTTCCCGGATGCGGGGCCGAGGAAAGGCAATACGGTAGTAGAGAGATAACCCTCTTAACTTTTTTTGATCACTTAGTATTCCGAAGTAACGGCCCTTTTTCTGGCCTGTTGATATATGTAAGACTGTAGCCATTCTCTTGTAGCGTCGAACGAAGATGGTTGAATTCCTCTTGTGAAAGCTTTCCTGCTCTGTGGGTCAAGGTGTTTAGTACTGTAAGACGTTGTGACTTGTGAAGAAAGCTGCTTGCGTTGAGACAAAGATTCGTGTGTGTCGGCTTCCTATATACGCTGTATCCTAATGTTCCGTCAGGTTTACGGCGAAGAAGAATATCAAGAAAGGGAAAGAATCCATTCTGCTCCACTTCCACGATGAATTTGATTTGAGAGTGACGACGGTTGACAAATTCCAGAAAATCCTGTAGTGTTTCAGGAGCATATGGCCAGGAAGCAAAAAATCATCAACATATTTAAAGAAGCAGGACGACTTAAGAACCGCTGCAGGGAGAGCTTCACGTTCAAACCACTCCATGTACTACCATGAGCAAAATAAATGACGCGTCTCTTTATTTTGAAATTTTTTGAAAATATCTCTGTTTTCTTTATATGCTCGAAATTTCGGAAGGTTTCCCCAGCAGGACAGGTTAATAACAAACCCGTTTTTAATATTTGTGTTAGATATTAGCTTAAAATAAATAAATTAGAAGCAAAAAACATTAAATCGACAGAAATCTCGAGAATTACCAACTCTGCTAAAGTGGGAAATTTTCAAGAACGCGAGGGAATTCTGCAGTTCAACACGAAGCAGCGACATCTATGTCACTGAGAGAAATGTGGATAAAATCTACAAACAAAACTTTTAACGAAATATTTCTGATATGTCTTATTTCGTGCATTATCTGCAAACTCCAAATATATGAATATATGCCACGTATTAACATAAAGATAGAGCAAAAAGTGGAAATCGTCTATGGAAAAGGACGAATTGGTAGCGCGACCGTAATGAAAAATCGTCTTTACCGTAGAACAGGTTCAGTTCACGTAAGGAAACAAATAGCTCAGTTGGTTAAAGCAACTAGTCTGTATGCCGAAGGTAGCGGGTTCGAATCCAGATGGAAGTGACGTTGTCATTTTTATTTTTATTATTATGGTTATCTTATTTTTTTTATGTGGGAAAGAATCAAATTGTAACATATATGTAATATTCATGACGATACCAAAAAAAGAAAAAATGTCGTTGTCGCACTTGCATTACCATCCCTAATTTTGTTTGCAAAAAGGTTAGTAATTATTTCCCCTGTGCTCACTGCTCACTATACGTAATGCTCGCTGGCGCGTTGTTTCCCAGTAAATGTTAATCCTAATTTGGAAAATTTTATAAAGTTTCACAATATTTCTCACTAGATAGTCTTCTATCTACTTGTTTGGATATTTTGATAACAGATTTCCCTATTAAATGTTTAATTTTCCCTAGATGTTTAATTACGGAAAAGTTTTACAATGTATTTGTATTAAATTGAAATTGTTTTGAATTTACCACATGAGATAAGTAGCTCGAAGGAGGAAAACTCAAGTAATTGATATTCTACGTAAAAGCTACCTATTGTAGAATGATGATACTTCTTGCCATCAGCACATAATCTTCACGTTAGAGAGTCAGACAGAAAAAAAATTCTGGTTTTTCCTCCCTATGACCACCCATCTTAAACCTCTACATTCCATTGTTCGTCTCACAAAATTTCGGTGCTCCGAAATAATAATAATAATAATAATAATAATAATAATAATAATAATAATAATAATCCTGAATATGCCATCCTTACATAATGTAAGGATATCTTAGTTTCTTAGTTTAAAATTTAGATATCTTAGTCTAAAGTGCTTTCTTTAGTAATTATTTGAACAACCATGTAGGAGGGGGTACGGCGTTTTATTTTGCCCCTCTCATTTCAGTACCCTTCCAACAGAAAGTAATTTCTCATAAGCAGGGTAGACAAAATGAATAAGAAATATATTTACAGCATCCTCTCCCCTTTCATGATTGGAATATCACGTAGCATTTTTTTTATTCTACCAAAGATGGCCCTGTGCGGTTAGGGGTAGGTAACTAAAGAAATACCTAATATATAGCGCCCCTTGATTGTAATATTACCGCTTCCTTATTTGTACGAGGGAGCCCCAACAAGGTGATAAAAAGAATAGGAAAAATGTCTATTGAATCCAGTGGCGGATCCAGCACAACCTTCTGGGAGGGAGGGTAGTGAAAGATTCTTTTGATGATGTGAAGCTGTCACAAATTACCACTTTACTAAACTAAACATAATAGTGGGGTGAACTGGAACCCAGTCAGTTTAAATTGATGTAAAAGTTTAATTTTTGGCTTCATATTAAAGTTTTGGTTTCAAATGAAAATTTCAGTCCCAGTGGTCAAGGGTCAAATCTCGTGGGGCTCTTACGGGCCCCTTATGAGAAAAGGCAAAAATATTAAATTGTTTCTAACGTTCGAATTTTTCGTCTATTTTAAAGAATTGTTGGGCTTCGTATTAAAGTGTTGGTTCCAAATGGCAATTTCAGTCCGATGGAGAATGATCAAATCCTGGAGTCGGGGGGGCTCATCAGTATAGTGTGCTACGGCTCCATTATGGAAAAAGGCAAAAATATGAAAATGCTTATAACTTTCGAATTTTTCGTCTATTTTAAAGAAATTATTGGCTTCATATTAAAGTCTTGGCTTCAAGTGACAATTTCAATCCTTGTGGACAATTATCAAATCTCGGAGGGCTCTTTGGTGTAGGGGTTTCGGCTTCTTTATGGGACAAGATTCACGTAATTGATATTGCAAAATTGTTTTGTATACATTAGTGTAAACTTGGACCATTTGGTTAATTTTACCTCTTATATTTTGCAGATTTCAAATTCCAAGCATAGTTACTTCTCAAAGCTAGAAGGCACTTACTAGTTTCATTAAAAGGAAATGTCTTTTATGAAAAGTTGTCATGGAGTAGACGAACGAACAGGCACCCAAACATTGGTTGAGTCGGACGGTTGAAATTCGTTAAGCTCACTTCAATTATTACTATTATTATTATTATTATTATTATTATTATTATTATTATTATTATTATTATTATTATTATTATTATTATTATAGAGCATTCATGGGGTCCGTGGCTCGACTCTACTTCGCGCCAAGTGAAATTTGAGGTAGACAAATACCATGTGCATGGGTATGGGTTTTCTTGGAATTTTCCATTTTCCTCCCACTTTCTTCATTTCATCATTTCATTCATCATCATTCTCCCTTAGCGTAGGTGCATAATCGTGCAACGTTAAACTAGATATTCCATTTAATTTTAATTTCAATAATAATAATAAACAATTAATTCAACTGAAAGAACTGTAATTTATGTTGACGGCAATTATCATAAATATGCAACCATTATAAAAACAATGCTTTGAGTAGAAAGATAATCCTTCCCAAGTGTTAACGAATGCGCACGAGATAAGACATGTCTCGAGAAAGAGACGAGACGCGCTTTGTGACATCCAAAAGAAGACGTAACAAATGTTTTGGACACGAGATAGCTTTTAAAATGTCTCGTCTTGTCTGGAATGTCTCGAAAACAAAAGTCTAAGTTTTAAAATTATTTTTCAAGATCTATTCTCTCAGAAGTAGCTCTCTGCCTTAAAATTAATAACGGCATTTGTGATTTAAAAAAAAAATAAACAATGTCTAAAGTTAATAGTTAACTTTTCGAAAAGAAGCTTCATTAAGGGTGAACCTGAAAGATGTCCACAAACTTCGGGAGATGATTCCTGACATCAAAAGGAGACAAATAGCCCTCTTGCAGTTTTCGAGTTCAGCTTCGTTGTCGAGATACAGTGTTGCCAACTGGTCGTGTTTGAGAAACTCACTGGAAATAAATTCAACTCCAAGAATAAGCTACTACAGGTCAATTGACTTATACCATGCTGCAAGGTTAAATATTTGTTTATGAAGTGTGTACAAAATTTGCCAGTGTCCTTTCTGAGAACATCGTCGAGAAAAAGTCACCTCCAAGAATAAACTACCCCTCGTAAATTTTTCTAAGAGAAATATCTGATACTGCAATATAGGGTTGTTAATTAAATATTGATTAATGAAAAATAAACAAAATTGTTAAAACCATTTTGGAGAAAATAGTTTTTTTCGATTTTCGGCTGTTAGTAAACCACACTTATTTTAGGCGGTAGGAAAAAAATGGGAAAATCTCCTGTAGGAATACTATGTAAACCCTAAGTTTAAAATTTGGTGTAGATACGTTGAACGGTATGGCCTCTAGGCGAGTGCACAGAAAAGTGTACCGAACGGACGGACCGGAAGGACGGGTATCGAAAAATCACATTTCCGGTATGTAGACGCCATGAAGTATGTAAATCCGTTGAAATCTGAATTTGATATACTATTTTCACAATCACCATATTTTCTTCTCTCTTTTGTCGCTCGAAAAAGAAAAGCCTGAGTTTACCACAAAAAGCTAGGGTGTTTACCAAAAAATATTCAATTACAGGGCCACCGCACTAAACTTTTTCAATTCAATTTCTTAACTGTGTTAGGCCGCAGTTGTTACTGAGGTGTGTATTTGGATAATACGAAAAAAAAAAATATCGTATTATTCAAATACATCGAATGTCAGATTATCGAATAAAAAACTTCGATTGAAGAAAATCCACACTACAAAACTAACTCACACTTTGAGCACATTTTCATTAGACATATAATAGAGCAATTAATGCAATAAATGTTTATGAAATATGAAAAAATCAAATGAGTCATTTTCGAGAAAGTCGTTCAAAAAGAACACGTCAGGAGTAACCTACCTCTTGTGAATTGTTTCGAACAATGAGTTAAGATATACTTTTGCTTATTAATGAAATATTTATTTGCGAAATTTGAACAAAATCGCCTGTCGTTCGAGAAAATTGTTGGGAAAAACCTTGACCCCCAAAATAATCTATCCGTCGTAATTGTTTTTCATAGAAATGACTTATACTAAAATATAGGGTTATTAATGAAATATTTATTTATGAATTATCAATAAAATTGTCCACGTAAGTTTTGAGAAAATCGTGAAGGAAAAATAACTCCCCGAATAAACTATCTCTTGAGGATTCTTTCAGGGCAAGCGAGTTATTCCATATTATTAGGTTTTTAATGAAATATTTATTTCTGAGTACGAACAAAATTGCTTGATTCATTTTAGAGAAAACCGTGGAGGAAAAACACCCCCAAGAGTAAATTACCCCTCGTATATTTTTTTTCAGGACAAACGAGTTTTGCCATATTGTTCGGTTATTAACGAAATATGTATTTTTGAAATACGAATAAACTCTTTTGAGTCATTTTTGAGAAAATCACCCAGACAACACACTCCACCAAGAATAAACTACCCCTCGCATTTTTTTTAGGACAAACGAGTTATTTATGCCATATTGTTAAGTTATTAATGAAATATTTATTTATGAAATATGAACGAAAACACTTGAGTCCATTTTGAGAAAATCACTGAGAAAAAACTCACCCCTAAGTATAAACTACCCCTTGTAGATTTTTCTCAGATAAATGCCTTATACCATTAAATTGGGTTGCTAATTAAATATTGATTTATGAAAAAAGAAAGAAAACAAGATCGTCAGAGCCAGTTATTAGAAAATATATTTTTTCTATTTTCATCGTACAGGAAACTACCCTTGTTTTGGGAGTAGGAGGGAAATAAAAGAAACTATAGGAAATACTATAAAAATCTTAAACTAAAATTTGGTGCAGAGAAGTTGAACGGTTGGCCTCTAGGCGAGTGCACACAAAAGTGTAGCGAACGGAAGACGAACAGATGGACATGTATCAAAAAATAACTTTTTCGGTATTAGGGGCTATAATACGTGTAAATTCGTTGAAATCTCAAATTTGATTTTTTTTTTCGATCACCATACTTCTCTCATTTGTCACTTCAAAGTAAAAGGAACTCAGAACTACAGATAAGAGACACCTACTTTTACACATAGACATTTATTGATTTAAAACTGTTTTAGTTTGTCATTTCACTTCCTGGGGGGCGCGGTGGCTCAGTGGTAGAGCGTTCACCTCTGGTGCTTGGGGTCCCGGGTTCGATCCCAGCCCCCGCCAAGTGAACTTTGTGGTGGACAAACACCGTGCTCGTGGGTTTTCTCGGGGTTCTCCCGTTTCCTCCCACTTTCTTCATTTCACTCATCTCTCATAATCACCGTCTCCTTTAGCCTAGCCGGCATAACCGTGGGACGTAAAACTCAAAGATTTCATTTCATTTTTCATTTCACTTCCAATTGAAAGGTTTTACCATGACTAACGGCATACCAATGACGAGACGGAAGTTTTGAGGAAGTAAATGCATTCAGAAGTCTAGTTGCAATTGTTGACAGTTGTAATTTCGTCCAAACGCTACATGAAATAATTCTTGGTTGACGTCATTGTGTTACTATTTTAGTATTGTTCTCTTCAGACTTGGTTGAAGTTTTGTCTTAACGGTTATACATGTTTTCTTTCTTATTTCATCGTTACACATAAGAATAAAATGTTCTGGTGAGTGGATAAATTCGAACCTACGAACATTGAGTTTTCATTCTTCCAACACATTATCAATGGACCAAGCTTTGTCTTCACGTTAACGCACGGTTACAGGGTTTATTACGATTTAAATAAAATGGCTGGCTGTTAGAGTTTCCTGCCCAAATATTTCGATAAAAAAATTTCATTGCTTCGTAGATACGCAGAGCAATGTTTAGATACACATTTTAGGATAGTGCATTTTAGTGTAAATAATAATTTCATGCCAGATAAAAGCTAGATAAGTTTTGATAAAATGTTTCATATGTAGTTCTCAATAATAGGCTTGCTGTTCGGGGTGAAGTTTCAAGGTTCAGCATTGACTAGCAGTTTTTGCTATTAATATCCCTTCTAACAATATTGGCAGTGGACAAAAGTTAGCCCGTGTTGAAGCTTTTTGCTCCTAATTTAATTATTTTACTTTATTATTTAACGAATATATTGAAAATTGTCAGCAGGCACGTATACAGTAATTTATTTCGGAAGGGGCCCGACTTCAATATTAGGATAAATTATAATAAAATTTTAAAAGATAATCCCAATAATTAGGCTAAATTTACAGAAAAGTTGGGATTTCAGAGGGGGTCCGGACCCCCTGTACCCACCCCTAAATGCGTCCTTGTTTGTCAGTAACGTTTCCTCATTTTGAAACCCTCGAAAACTTCGGATATATAAAGGGAAAAGAGTTATTTTCGATAAAATATCACTTCAAGGAGACGCGACAGTTTTATTGCACATGGTGGTATCCAACGTTCACAAGGGCAAGAATTCCTTCCCTTTTATTCTTTCGCTATTGTGCTCTATCGAAAGGTTAGGTTTGTAAAATATTACTCTTACAAACAAGCGTGATTGGCAGATAGGAATACTGAACAGAACTCCACAGAAATGCATGCTGAACTTACTTTTATAGCTACTCTGGTGATTTGGCCTCAAGGTCAATCGAGTGGTAATTCAGTTCCGTCTCTGTTCTTGAGCCATGTTCGTATTACTTCGAACAGTTTTGCTAATGAAAAGCATGCCTCGTAATATAACAGACTTCTTTCGCGTAAGAAATCGAAACTCAGTTGGTCACAGCAACTTTTGTTACCTAACCATAACGGCCTAGGGTCGTCTTCAGTAGAATAAAAAAATGTTACGTGATATTCCATTCACGAAGGAGGAAAGGTTACTTAAAATATATTTCTTACTCATTTTGTCTACTCTGCTTGTCAGAAATTATATACTTTCTGTTGGGACGGTGCTGAAAAGAGAAGGGGGGGGGAAATAAAACTTCGTGCCCCCTCATACATTTTAAATTTTGTTACATGGTTGCTCAAATTATTACTAAAGAAAGCACTTAAACCAAGATATCTAAAGTTACATTATGTAAGGGTGGTATATTCAGTAATAATAATAATAATAATAATAATAATAATAATAATAATAATAATAATAATAATAATAATAATAATATTGGCAAGTGAACTTTGTGGTGGACAAACACCGTGTGCGTGGGTTTTCTCGGGGTTCTTCCATTTCCTCCCACTTTCTTCATTCCACCATTTCATTCATTACTCATCATCACCGTCTCCTTTAGCCTAACCGGCATAAACGTGGGACGTAAAACTCAAAGATTTCATTTCATTTTCATAATAATAATAATAATAATAAATGTCTTTGGAGAGCCGAAATTATGTGACACGAATCATTACATGTAAAGCTTTAAGAGGAGTGGTCATAGGAGAGGAAAAAACAGGGTTTTTCTCTGTCTGACCAACGTAAAGATTATGTGCTGAAGAAGCATAATAATTCTACAATAGGTTGCGTTTACGTAGAATATCAGTTACTTCAGTTCTCCTCCTTCGGGCTACTTACCTCATGTGGTAAATTCAAAACAATTTCAATTTAAGACAAATACATGTAAAACTTTTCTGTAATTAAATATATATAGGGGAAATTAAACATTTAATAGGGAAATCTGTTATCAAAGTGTCCAAAAAAGTAGATAGAAGACTATCAAGCGAGAAACATTGTGAAACTTTATAAAATTCTCCAAATTAGAATTAACATTTACTGGAAAACATTCGTTATGCACCAGTGAGCATGTAATGAGTAGTGAGCACAGGGAAAATTATTACGAAACTGTTTGCAAACAAAAATTAGAGACACTAATGCAAGTGCGAGAACGGTTTTTTTTTTTTTTTTTTTTTTGGTATCGTCATGAGTTTTACACATATGTTACAATTTGATTTTTTCTCACATAAAAAATAAATAAAATAACCACAGTAATAAAAACTACAACGGCACTTCCATGGGGTTCGAACCCAATACCTTCGGCATACAGACTAGTTGCTTTAACCAACTGAGCTACTTGTTTACTTACGTGAACTGAGCCTGTTCTACGGTAAAGACGATTTTTCATTACGATTGTGCTAAGAATTCGTCTTTTTCCATAGGTAATTTCCATTATTTGCTCTATCTATACGTTAATACTTAGCATAGATTCATATATTTGGAGTTCGCTGATAATGCATGTAATAAGACACATTAGAAATGTTTCGTTAAAAGTTTCGTTTGTAGATCTAATCCACGTCTCTCTCAATGACATAGATGTCACTGCTTCGTGTTGAACTGCAGAATTCCCTCGCGTTCTTGAAAATTTCCCACTTTAGCAGAGTTGGTAATTCTCGAGATTTCTGTCGATTTAATGTTTTTTGCTTCTAATTTATTTATTTTAAGCTAATATCTAACATAAATATTAAAAACGGGTTTGTTATTAACCTGTCCTGCTGGGGAAACCTTCCGAAATTTCGAACATATAAAGAAAACGGAGATATTTTCAAAAAACTTCAAAATAAAGAGACGCGTCATTTATTTTGCTCATGGTAGTACCTAGGTAGAAGTTGGCACTGACAGGAGAGAGAAGAGACTCCGTGGCTACTCCATCCGTTTGTTCATAGTAACATCCAACATACAAAAAGTGCGTGGAGGTCAGTGTATGCTAGAACAGGACAGTTAGTTTCGGGCTGAAGCGATTTTGATCAGCTGCATCGTATCCTTGACAGGAACTCTTGTGAACGGAGAAACTACGTCGAAACTGACCAAGAGGTTATTCAGTTTCAAGTTCTTCGGCATCTTAACAAAATTGGAGGAGTTCATAATGTGATGTCCACAGTTTCCAACCAACGGATTAAGTGTTGACATGAGGCACTTTGCTAGGCGATATGTTGGGCTCCCTATGGCGCTGACAATGGGTCTCAGAGTTAAACCATTCTTGTGAACTTTTGATAAACCATAGAGTCGAGGTGATTGGTTTCCATATACGGACTGGTGCTCTCAAACGGGTCAGTCGGGTCAGCTCGGGTTGGGTTGTCGGGTCAGGTTACTCGGGTCGGGTTGGGTCAATCGGGTCGGGTCAGTCGTTTCAGTTCACTTTGGTCAACTGAGTTTAGGTTGAGCTTAAACTCGGCTGGAGTCGAAAGCTGCTGTTTTTCACTAGCTGCCTAATTAAAAATAGCAATTTTCAATTGATTTTATAGAAGCCATAAATCTATTTTGAACACTTGCAGCTAGTGTTTTTATGGTAAATGCTTATTTTTGTACTTGTGTGTACTTTAATTTGTAAATGTGGAAGATTGATTTTACCAATCGACTGTAATATTAATATCTACGCCAATATGGAGTCTGGATTTAGAACAAAACTAGAAGTTGTTTAAGCAAGGCCAAAAGAAAGATTGGATATGGACGACCAAGCCCAAGCAGGGCTGCGGTGGCTCAGTGGTAGAGAATTCATCTCTGGTGCATGGGTGTCCATGGTTCGATCCCAGCTTGTGCTAAGTAGGCTTTGTGGTGGAGAAACGCCGTGTAGTGGGTTTTCTCGGAGTTCTCCTGTTTCTTCCCACTTTCTTCATTCCACCATTTCATTCATTTCTCATGGTCACCATACCCTTAGCATCGGTGCAGAATCGAGGGACCTTAAACTGAATATTTCATTTTATTTCACCAAGCCCAAGGACATCGATACAAGAACAAGATAAAGATTGGATATGCAAGACGAATTGCATAGTAATCTTGCTCTTGGCCTTGTTTTGGTGATCATCAAGTAGCGATGAGCATATTTTCTTGCTTTCCGTATAGTACGAGGGCTATCCAGAAAGTAGATTACGTTTTGGAATAAAAAATCAACAAAGTATAGGAAACAAATTTTATTATATACAGATGAAAGCCACACACAAATACTACTTTTCGACATAGTCACCATTCAAATTAAGGCATTTATCGTAGCGATGTACGAGCTTGGAAATTCCTTCGTCGAAAAATTCGGCCGCCTGCGACTTCAACCACTTCGTTACCTCTTCTTGCAGCTGTTCGTCGTCATCAAAACGCTGCATAGCCAGCCACTTCTTCATTGCTGGGAATAGGTGGAAGTCGCTCGGTGCCAGGTCGGGACTGTACGGCGGATGAGGAAACAACTCCCACTGAAAAGATTCAAGAACTTCACGCGTGACATTTGCCGTGTGGGGCCGGGCGTTGTCGTGAATCAACAAGATCTTAGAGCTCAACATTCCTCTGCGCTTGTTTTGAATTGCTCTTCTGAGGTTTTGCAGAGTTTGGCAATACCTTTGAGCGTTTATTGTAGTGCCTCTTTCCAGGAAGTCCACCAAAATCACACCTTTTCTGTCCCAAAAAACAGTCGCCATCATCTTCCTTGCCGACATTGTTTGCATGCATTTCTTGGGTTTTGGGGAGAACCTGTGTGCCCCCACTGCATTGATTGCAATTTCGTTTCACAGTTCACGTGTTTCACCCATGTTTCGTCACCAGTAACGATGCGATCGAGTAAAGAGTCACCATCCTTATTGTAGGCGTCCAAAAAGTGCAACGCTGCAGCCATTCGCTGATTTTTGTGGTCCTCTGTCAAGATGTTTGGAATCCATCTTGCACAAAACTTGTGGTAACCAAGCTTTTCGCTGATGATTTCGTGCAACAAACTTCGCGAAATTTGTGGAAAACTCAAAGAAAGTTCCGTTATTGTGAACTTTCGATTTTCACGGACTTTAACATCGACTTTTTCGACAAGTTCGGCAGTCACTTTGCTGGGTCTCCCACTTCGATCTTCGTCGTGAACATTGGTTCGGCCATTTTTAAATCTTATGACCACTGTCGCACTCCACCTTCAGTGATAATGTTGTCCCCATACACTTCACACAGCTGCCGATAGATTTTTATCGGTTTACAGTTTTTTGCTGTCAGAAACCTTATTACTGCACGCACCTCGCGGGATTTTCAATTAACGCAGACATTTCAAACCGTCACAGTATCTTAACGGAGCACAGCACGAACCTCTCACTAGCACGGCTAGATGCCGACTGAGCTGCGCAACGCTCTGACTCCAAGATGGCCGCGCTAGCCCCGCCCCTAGCGGACACAGACGAAAACGTAATCTACTTTCTGGATAGCCCTCGTATGAGTGACCATAATCAAAATCACACTTGGTCTTCATTTGTACCGATGAGGCGAGCATTCTTGGCTCTTGTATAGCATGAAAGACCACCAAGAATACAAAATGCAGGACCAAGACTTGACTGCAAGACAAAGAATAAGATGCAGTATTGATGACCAAGACCCAGAGTGCGAATTGTTTGAATTTCATTTGTTGGGCTGAAAGTGATGAAATAAAATTAGTACTTTATGATTAATTATCATACTGTATTTTTAAATTTTAAATTACAAAATTCATATTATGTATCTTCTTACGTGCAACTATATATACTGTAAAATACGTTTTAATTACCGAGAAAGAAAAATCAAAGTGGCACGGGTCCCGGAATCATAAGAACCTATTTTGGAATGCAAGTTGAAGGGTTGGAAAAAAATCACAGGTGTTCTGTTTTCTCAACCCTTATCATTGTAGTTAAACAATTTCCTTTTGTCTCCGCCAAGAGACTTTTAATACTGCATTCCGAGAAGACCCCCTGCCGTCCAAGCAGGTGAGAACACTGACCTTGAATAAAAATTTCGTCACATAGAACTAAAGCAAGAAAAAAAATTCTCCCACGTCGGACATTGGTATCAGTTATAAAAAGAAATAACCAAACCTCAAAAGTGCCAAATATTCATTAAGATGCATATACAAATCCCCCGCTTCATCTAGCTAGTGGTTAACATGTAAGACTTCGGTACACGTGGTCCGGGTTTAATTCCCAATGGGAGTGCATTTTGGCTTTCAACCAGTGTCATGACCATAGTGCTCTCAAACGGATCGGGTTGACCCGACCCGACCCGACTTGGATCGGGTCGGGTCAGTCGGGTCAACTCAGGTCGGGTCAGTCGGGTCGGGTTAACCGGGTCAGCTCGGGTCGGGTTGTCAGGTCAGGTCAATCAGGTCGGATCACGGTTCGGGTCAGTCGGGTCGGGTCAACCGGGTCAGCTCGGGTCGGGTTGTCGGGTCAGGTCAATCAGGTCGGATCACAGTTTGGGTCAGTCAATTCGGGTCACGGGTCGGGTCGGGTCGGTCTTCAACCCGACCCGACCCGACCCGACCCGTTGACAGCACTAATACGGACAGACCCTTCCGCAGATTTTCAAGAAGTGGACGTAGGATCTCTGGTTAGTTTCTTGTAGGCAGAGTCATTTAGTAGGTCAGATATCTTCTTATAAGTTTGTGTAGACAGTAGAACGGTGGCATTGCTCTTGTGAGCTGGTAGTATTGTTGTATTTGTGTTATCACGAAGCGACTCAAGAGCAGCACGTTTGGCTTTGGTTATGTTGGATTTTGATTTAGACAGGACCTGCTTGGCCTCCACTCATATCCGATGGCAGATGGCTAACAGCTTGTTCAATTCCGGCTATGATCTCCTCGGTGGGGATATACTTCGGTGTAGGTGCAAAGTTTAATCCTACCTTGATCACGGAAGTGCTGGCGTCGTCTAACTGTTTGTCTGTTAGGTTAACGATGTGCATGTTCTTATTTGATCTCGGTGCTTTAGGTTTCTTAGTCTGTAGACGTGAAAACTTCTTGGTTTGCTTGGAAGATAGTTTATGTCGGAGTAGGTCGGCACTACATGTTGAGGCTCCATTCACATATTCCCAGTCAAATGGTGAAAAGAACGAAGTAACCTTCAGATGAGAAAGCAGAATAGAGCGGTCATCTGAAGGTTACTTCGTTGAGAGGAGTTACTAAAATTTATATGTAACCTTGTGCTAAGAAATGAAGCAACAAACTGAAGGGGATAATCAAGGAGATTAAAAATAAATTGGCATGGGGTTTTAGTTGAAGAACTAGGAACCGCTTTCTCTCGCTTGCAGTGGAGTACGGAGAAGTTCGTGAAGGAGAGGAGTACCAATCTCCCAAGTTCCTGTAATTCCAGGTATGTGTATAACGTATCTCAATATAATCAATATTATTTTATCCATATCTTGCTCAAAAGGAGTTAAAACCTCGAAACCTCTTTGGGTATGCCACTGCTCTCCTGAATCTTCGAACTAGTTCCTATAAACGTAGACACGCGCTGGGAGGGGGAAGGTCAGAACGACAAGTTAAATTTCTTCTACCAGTGTAAATTACCACAATCGTGGTAATTTTTCTTTCTGTCTTATGTTAATCGTCAGCTGCAATGTGAAATTATCTTTTCTCTTTTAGTTTGAGAGTTATAACAAGCCAAAATTATCCTGATCTGAACAGTTGACGCATTGCAGTATGCACAAATCTAGTTTATGGTCAAAATGTTGTAACGACAATGCGTTCAGTACATCCAGTTTTAATTTTCCGAAGAGTTCATATGGTTTGAAGACCGTTTAAATTTAGCGTTTTTGATAAGAGATAGTTGAAATGGTTGAATTTTTTCTAAGAATTTCTTAATGTGTTCGCGCAAATATGAGCACAGAAACAGAAAGCTTTTCAAAGTATGTTTCGTAATTTGTTTCTTAAAATGCCTAATTTAGTTTGCTATCTTTGGCGAAATTTTGATGTTTTCCAGATACTTGAAATCCAAGCAAGTCCATCCTCGTACAACAGATGCGTTTTTCCGGAACTTGAAAGAAGGAAGTTCTAAATTTGAAAGCAGTTCCTTGAGCCTTAAGTCATTAGTAGACATAGGATTTTTATGCACTTAAAATTAATGAAATATACATACAACAACTCTGCTATTAAATGTATTAAAATATGCCATTAAATATGTTCTAACAGTACAATAAAAGAGAACACTCAAATATGCAATGAAGTTGCGACAGAAGTTTTATAGGTGAAATATAATATGGAAAGTGTGCTTTACGTTTCAGGAACTTATCTTCAGAATTTATTATAACAGTTTATATATCTTAAATTTTTAAGGCATGCACGGATTATGAGATTGAAATGAACAGAGAGGTATGAAAACTCAATTTCTAATTTTTCTTGTTAGTTGTATATTTTTTGGGTGCATTTACTTTACACGAAGTAATACGAGACTCATTTTCCTACATATTTGCATGTACAAAAATAAAGTTCTCGTTTTTAAAGATTTATTTCCTTCCCGTAATTAGCCTTACAGTACATCACGAGATATTTCTCTACATTTTCTGGTATCAGTTTGTGATGTTTGTGCCAGAAAATGACCTGTCAATATCAACAGATATAATCAGACATTTAACTATAGAGAGGAGCAAGATTAACATAAATACATGTTCTGGCAAATTGGAATATAACCCTTGAAGGTATTTTCCTATGGCTTCAGTTGTTTTGTAGCAGAAGTTTCTGACAGGAACATCTTTTGGATAAAGCGCCTGATTTTACTAGAAACTGACTGGAGCTCGTGCTGAATTTCATCAGCTAGAACTAAGCATTCACTGAGCAGCATTTTTTCATCTCTTGTTTCTGAATTAATGTGAACACGGTGTTATAATGAGTCTTTTATCACCATCAATTTTCTGTTAACGTCTTGACAATTGAAAGCATATAATCGGTTGCTTAACAATATTAGTTCTTTACAAATTAAGCGTTCCACCATTCTTTCACGCAAAAGCCATCCTGTTGCATAGACATTTAAATGCATTGAAAATACAATCTAAAATTGGATTTATTGCATGCTACAAGCGTATATCTGAAATAAAAACAGAATATGCTGAATAGCATTAACGTATGTTTTAACTTTCGAAATATGCATTTATATGGACTAAATTGGAGATGTATTATTGTTACTAGAATTTGCAACAAAGTTAAATAGAGATTGAAATAAGCAAACAAAATATGAATTTGTATAAAACTCCAATAGCCCGTCGTCAGTGACCGATGTTATACGTTGTGGTAACAGTTCTGTTCTGATGTTCTGGAGGAGCGTCATTTCAGACCTCTCTTGAGGGGGGGGGGAGGTTAAGAGCACAGTCGTCTTAAGATTATAACGTTTTGAACTAGTATATAGTAGATAATCGATTATGTGTTCCTCAAACTCTTTTTTTTTGGGGGGGGGCAATTGCCACCTCCTGCCCCCTAAATGACGTCCCGGGTTCTAGAAGCATACGGGTTGCAATTGAAAGAGCTTGCACCGACATCTTGTAATCCATGATACAGCATAAAAATTGTTACGATTTTCTTGAGTGGTTTACTTGAAACGTCATATATATCTGGAGTTTTTAGAATGAAGCAAACTTTGGAAGCTTAATGTCAATAGACGAAATAAGATATTTCCTCTTTAACATATATAGGAAGACCTCAGTGGAGTGAAAAGGAATGCTAAAGTATTTCGTAGATGAATGGCATGTCTGCAGATTAAAACCAAACAAAATTCTTATGTATTTGACTATTTAACTACCGGCAAAGGAGAAGAAAATGAACTATCTCTTGTCTCTATTCACATCAAAAAGCTCTTGAATTTGCTTATCTGTCTGTAGGCAGACAAAGAATGATATAGGTGATGACCTTCGGTGAAAATTGGACGCTTTGTCAATGCGTATTTTATAAGTATAATCTCTAAAATAACCAATATCTTCAGGTGAATAGAAGAATATATATCTATATTTACATAACAAGTTCTGTACAGCAGTTTTTCTTATGTTCTGGTAAGTCCAGGTTGGTATCAAAAAGTTTAATATCAAATACTGTAGCCGCCTTCTTCAATCTATCTGGAATTTCCTGTTCTTTCTAAATGGAGTTGAGTGTATCTATTTTCGTTTAGTGTATTCTCCGTTTTCCGTAATCTGTTCGTCCTTAGGTTGGAGATAATTTTCTTATAATTTATCTTCTACATAGGGTATTAGAGTGTTTTTCGCTAACGTTATAGGACGAAAAGATGAATTTGAAACTAATAAAATGAGATTGTTCTTTGGAATTTTGACAGTCATTGCTTCTAATCCACATCTCTCCAATTTAATCCACACCAGTCCATCCTTCCAATATAATATTGCTTCTAATATTTTTAATGGTAAAACAATAAAGAATATGCCATTATTATTTTCCTTCTTGACATTAACCGGAAGAAAGAAATGTGTTGTAACCAGGATTACTATTTTACGAGTCGAAATATGCTGCTGACGTATTGAATTAATAGCTTTTTTGAATTGTTGTAGTCTTGTGTTTTCTATTGAAAAAAACTGGTTTGTGTGGCTTCCGATTCACCGGATACTTAACAAGTGTGGAAATTTTTACCAACTTAGTGTAAACACCTATCTAGTGTTGTTGGTGAGACAGATTTTAACATCTGCGCCAGTATAAAACACCTCTTTGGAGGTGAACTTCAATTTTGGACTGAAGTCTTTAATTAAACCCTCTCCAAATAAAGGAATGAAGTTGCTATTTTCCAAAATTCTAAAATAATGGGGAAAGGAAGTACAATATTTCCAATTTTAAAATTAATTAACGCTATATATCTTAACGATTGTATTAGAAATTCCTTTAATATTAATGGAGAATGGTATGAGTAGGTCGTTCGTTGGAGATAGGTCGTTCTTTGGCTTTAAAGAAAGTAAAAACCTTTATCTAATATTACTGGCAAAATGTATGTGTCCACTCGGAGATATATAAGTAGTTTATTTTCTTCCATGTTTAGATTTTTGTACTCCTGTCGGCCATTTGATGTGATTTCACCAAGGAATAAATTGTGAATTTCGGGTGTATTTCTTTAACTAAAAAATGATGTGTTAATTTGTTGGTATTCCATATTCCGTTTACTAGATTGTTGTTCCATTTTCTGTTTAGTGACTCGCAGAACTGATGGGTTGTTCTGGGGCTCTGTTTTTCGTTTCTCGGTTTATTATTTTGAACCGTGTATTTCCTGATAACACATGACCATACTGACACCTTTTTTAGCTTCAAATTTTTCTTATTGATATTATAAAAGTAACCAAGAAAATGCTGTCGCTTTTTCACCCACCACCTTCGAACATCGATGTCACCTAAGACGTACCTGGAAGATCAAAAATAGACCCCATCAGCATCGTCGACCTTCTGCCAAGGATTCCACTGCGGTTTAACTTAGTGGGCCGTGAAGCGAAGAAGGTACCAAGTGCATTTTGCACCTCTACTAGTGATTTGAACTGGTGTCCTCTAAAGTGATTGTCCAAGGAATGAAAAAGGTGATAATCGGACGGTGCAATGTATGACGGAAGCAAAAGTGTTTCCCATTCCAATACGTAGAATGGTGTAGTGGGTCATCATAGCCACGTAGGACTTAGCATTTCTGTAACAGTAGGACCCCTTTGCGATTCAGAAGTGCTGGCTCCAGTGTTTTGAGTTTTTTTTTTAAACAGGGCTCAACTACTGACAGTATACAGTTGCATTGATGCTCTGACCAGCTGGTAGCAGTTCCCGTTGCACGATGCCGCGAGAAGTCCACCAAACACACAGGAAGTTCTTCTTTTGGTGCAGTGTTGGTTTCGGCTGTTTTGGAACCGGTTCATGAAATGCTAACCAATGATGATGGTGCCATGGAGCTTCGTACAGGACCCGTTTCTCACACGTCAACACCATGTCCAGAAATGATTCCTTCCTCAGACGAGACAGCAAAGAAATACATATGTCTGCTCGCGTTGCCTTTTGGCCCGGATCAAATCATGTGAGAGCCATCGACCCAACTTGTAGTGCTTCCCAAGTTGATGGAGATACTGTCAAATGATTTCTCCACTCAAACTGAGTTGTAGTCCCAGTTCCTGACATGTTTAGCCACTGTTCGCCTCAATTGCTGTCTGAAGATCTTAATTTTGTACATGTGTTGGTCTTCTGGCACGTAGTGCTCTTCGAGTGTTTCTTCACCGTCTTTAAACGTGTTAAACCACCGCTGTACAGTCCGAGTAGTCACGACACTCTCGCCAAAGGCGTGCCACATCTTCCGCCCCGCTGCAGCGGCGTTTGATCCCAGTTTGAACTCGTACAGCATACACGCCCTTATGACGCTCTGATGCTCTGTCCTTACGCAAGTTCACGGTGTAACTGAACTGCAACAACCAGGTAATATGTTAGAGGAAAGTATATAAATATGGAATACCATTTACTTATTAAGTAATTACTCGTCACCAAAACTGAAAGTATCAGCAAAATATACTTTGAAAGGTAAAGTAGAATGTTTACTACAGCACTATGGAGTTACAATCATCACATGAATAAGACTAAGATAGACATTAATGATTTACTGAAAACATGCGATTTTTTCTGTTTACGTGAATGGGTCTAAATATGGAATACTTGTAATAATCTATTTACAAAACTCACAAATATAACAACATCCTCGGTCATATCCAAAACATTGTACGTGGGACCATAATTCACACATAAAACACATTACTCATTGCTCTTCATGATTATCTTGTGAGAATTTTCCACCGCAAGAGACATTCGGCATCAGGACTATTGGGATAACTTCATCGTCTAGCTGAGAAAAGTCTAAAGACGAGTCTTCGAAATTGATTTCACATTCTTTTGATGAATTGGAGAGCTCTCTCTGTGTCGTTTTAGATGTTTGTTACTTCGTTCACGATATTTTGAGGTAGCTGTGGGCTCATTTGTACTGTTCTCCTTGCCCTATACGTGTATTGTTTATTATCTGGGTTTTCATTTTCTGTTTGTTGTCTGTTGGGTTTCTTTTCTCCTGCTGCTGAAGATCATTCTTATATGGTGAAGATGTCAAAACTGCAGCTAGTTCTGGTTTTCTTCCGATACTACCCAACTGCTTTCTAGGATTTCGAACTGGTATTACTTCCTCACGACTAGTCAGACATTTATTTTTAGACCTCTTCTGTCATATTCTTAGCGTTGTCTTCGTGAAGAACTAATATTTTTTTCCATTAGCAATAAATATTCTACTAATTTAAATTAGCGGATTTTCCAACTCTATAGGTAATACAGTTTTGCGTCCAAGTATTGTTTTGGCAACTTCCTAAAGTATAAAGTGCGGATTTTAATTTACAAACCTAAATAGAGTAGATCTGGGAACATAATATTTGGCCTGTTTTAGGTGTACCATTTACTTACTTCTGACCTAGAAGATGGCTGCTTGCCCATTGTTTCTGATGACACTCTTTCTTTTTGGATGAAGGAATGTATGTATGATACAAAATAAAGAGGAAAAATAAAAGAAAATAGTGAGAGATACAATTATGGAATACTATTCCATTTTTATCACCCCATTGGTATTCCATATTTGTATCCTTGCCTCCTTGGAATGTCACATGATGTAGCAATGTACAAAACACTTCAACTCTTTTCTGCTTTGTATGAAAATGATCGTTGACATTTGTCGAAATTCAGACTGCAAAGTGACAACTATTGAATTTCATTAAGAATAAAATTTACTCCACTGAAAACTTACCTACAGAAAACTCAGTAACCAGAAAAAAGTATCAACAGCTGTATCACACTGGTTCTTTCGTCTAACACTTTCTACTCAGGTGTGGCGTAATATCCGTAGCTCTATAACAGTCTGCACCTATCACCCCACGCGGCAGCACCATATATCCGCTATAGGTCGGTATTCCATATTAATAGTACTATTCTATATTTGTATCCTTTACTCTATATATACCACAGCAACAACTGACCTTTGCCTTATCTGTACTCGCATTCAACTCAAGATGTGAAGGCCAATGGAACACAGACCTCCACAAAAGCGACAGAACTTTCTTGGATACCTTATATTTCCACTTGAATGATTATTGTTGGTATTACTTCTTATTTTCTTATTATTTTTCCGTTATTCCCTATTTCTTTGTTGACCATTAATCCAGTCGCCTCTTCTAGTTCTAAATTGGGAACCCCTCATGGCATTTTGCGCAACTAACAGAGTTCCGCCATTTGGTTGGCAATCCTGATAATATCAGATGAATTATTTGCCGGAGATTGGCTAGAGTTGATAGGGGTGAAAAGGATTGTGACGATTGTACTTGCTGAGGGGTGGCAAATTGGTGTTTGATTTTAAGGAACACTCTGTAATGGAGGTGCGGAAGAGAACATTTGCATAGGCAGCGTTTGTTGGTAATTTTGGGAAGTGTACCAATTTGGAGGATGATTATAAACGGTAGGGTTTGGTTGTTTACCATAGATGGATGAAGAGGAGCTAGCAACAGCAGGTGAATTTGATTCACTAATAAACATAGGTAGTGTATTAGAAAGTTGACCATAAAAGGACTAAATCGCTTATGATAATTTCATCTATTTTCTCTCTCTCTCTCTTTTTTTTTTTTTTTTTTTTTTTTTTTTTGTTATAAGATCGTGTGGGGTCTCTAATGAATGAAGATGATCCTGTAGTAATTGCATCATCTGAAAGGTCTCTTAATACGATTTTCTGCATAATTTTTTTCTTTAGTCCTAAGGATATGAATTTTCTGTTCCTTGGTCGCCTATGGCATCACTGTCTTATTTCTCGTAATTTTCATAACAGATTCATTGGCTCATTTTTAACCTATTGTAACATTTCAAATTCCGTCACGTAGAACGGTAACAGGATGACAACGTTATCAATTTATTCTTTAGTTGTTCATATGTAAGACTATCCGATTGATTTTGAGTCTTTAACTGAAGAACTATATCTCAATCAACGTTCTGTAAATACATGGGAAGTGACTCATTCTTTTTCTACGCAGTCCACGACTGAAATAATGCCAGATGATCAAATAACATAAAGAAACGATCAGGATCTTCGGTAGTGTCCGGAATATTTCGTTAAATGTGGGATGTTAAATGACGGTCCAGAATCCTGTTCGACCATGTTTACTATATTGCCTGCATAAATATTTTTGACTGATTTAGTCTGTGGGATATGGTAAGGACGGGGCAGATGGACGGTGGGGGCAGACGGACAGGAGTTAAGAAATATAGTAATAGGAAATATGCTAACCTGGCAACAGTGAGTTGAGTCGTGTGTGGTGTTTGGTTATAATTCGTGCTTCACATCGCAGAAGTAGAATTCACTGAATATCGTATGTGTACAGCACTATTGCGAAGAAATCGGCAACAATTGCACAGAAGTAAGTGTCCCAAAACGTGATTTCTAGAAACTCAACTTCAAAAATTAAATATTTGACAAGGAAGGAAAATTGCTAAACATTCGCGGGAAGAGCAGCAGACAATAGATGGATAATCACACGCATCACTAGAGTAAATGAATGTTGTTTGCCGTCTATTGAGTAGGGTCACAAATATTTGAAACCAATGTGTGTGCGGGGCAGACGGACACGCAATTAGCGGGGTAAACGGACAGTGACATAAATGGTTAGTATGAAGTAGAAAAACTATTTCTGTGTATGTATATTACTTAAGAAGTTTGTTATTACAGTAAACCCGCGTTAACACGAATTCCAAGGGTCTGAAAAATCAGGAGTTCGTGTTAAAAGAATTCGTGTTAACCGGAGTCCCAAATTTTATTATTCGAATACATTTTCTCCATACATTTGCACTACAGTATACAGACTATACATACCACTACAGTATATTATGTATGTCATAGAAAACACTAGAGATGGTATCGAGACGAGACTGAGTAGTTTCGGTCTCGTTTCGGTTCCAAATTCGAGACGAGACCAAGACTATTCTCTGTCTTGATACCATCCACAGAATTGTATCGGTCTCGTCCCGATTTCGAAAAGCACTCCTCGGTCTCAAATTCGAGTTAAGATCGAGTTCGAGACTAGTTTCGGTCTCGGTACCATCCTCTGAAAAATGGAAACACTACAGTAAGTTTATTAGCCTATCTTCAAAGATTAAAAAAAAAAAAGCTTCCACGCAGAAAATCCAGGTCAAGTTATAAAATTGATAACTCCGCTTGCAGGGTGAGTACCGCTAGTAACGGAAAGGTATTTATGATTGCTGTCACCAGTTTGGAGTTACAGGGGAGAGATATTTTGTCTCAAGCTGTCGCCAGCTCGTCTGCCAAGCACCTGCATGTTCAGCGCTTGACGGAGGACAGAATCAACACCTCATAAGAGGAAAGATATCTGTTTGTTTTTTCTCTTATTTACAAGGCAATTTTCGTCTGTATAAATACTGTATAACAAAAGCTGGTCTGGAGTGAAATATGAAATAAGAAACATGATCTAAAAAAAAACAAAGGATTGAAAGTTCGTGTTAAATCAAAACCTTTACTGACTCAAGGAACTAAAAATTAGTTCGTAATTCGTGCTAACCGAAATTCGTGTTAACCGATAAAACTTCCTATAAGATAACGTACAGCGATGCCGGGACCGAAATTTTGTTCGTCCTAACCGAGTGTTCGGCTTAAGCGAGTTCGTGTTAACGAGGTTATACTGTAGTACTACCATTTCTTCCAAAGATGGTACGTTATCGATCTCGCACAATACACAGATGCAAATAGGAAAATGAGTCCATAGCCGCTGCTGTTAGAGCCGTACGTGATGACAAGATGCCTCTATCAACTGTTTCGACAACTTTCAATGTCCCTCGTAATACACTACGACGACGCGTTATGTCATCGCACAGAATCCGAAAGTTTGGAAATCATACAACATTCTCAGCACAGCAGAAAATGAATTAGAAAGCATCTACTTGCCTTGGACGAAATGGGATTTGGGTTAACTCTACGCGAATTACAAAGTTGTCGTACAACTTTGCTGTTGAGGACAAATACAAACACATATTCAATAATGATGCAAAAATGGCTGGTAAAGATTGGGAGCATGGTTTCGTACAACGTCACAAAACACTTAGTACGCGTGTAGCGCAATCATTGTCCTATGCTGCAGCTAGAAGTTTAACTCGTTCAAACGATATCTCGAGGGAGAAGATTGGGTAATGTGTACAGGTTGTTTTTTCTGGTTCCATGTATAATGTGATCCAAATGGTCGTGATGCACACTTTGTACTCATTCATTGTAACAGTGTTAGTAGTTTATAAACTAACTGTAACTGTCCGTTTGCCCCACCCCATGGGGCATATGGACATCTTGCACCCTTGTATACTAATTGTTCAATATATCATTGACTAATTGACAAACTGATTTCTTTGTTATACTTTTACTTTGTACAAAGCTTACTGGTTTGTAAGAAATATCTTGAGTTCTATTCGATCATTCGTATTCATAGAAGCAACAGAAAACTGCTTAGCATGTCTGTTTGCCCCGTCTGTACCATATAGTTCTAGCAGTTAATTTAATTTATATGTTTTAAGAGAAAAGGAACAAATACCTAGTATATAACATGAACCTAATATCTTCTAAGTCCACTTTCCGGTTAGTGAAAAGAGATTCCTGTAGGTGAGTGTTCAATTCAATCCGTCCGGATTGAGTCCGACGCTCCTACCACATAAAATTACCTTGATGATAAGGTACCAGGTAAGGTTCTAACAAGTACACAGGATTCAGTTTCCCCCCACAATTTTATTTTAATTATAAAATACTTTGCAGGGCCGGATCCAGGATATTCTGACGGAGGGTACACCGATAACTACCAGTACATTTAAATTTTTGAATTTTTTAAATGTCTTTAGGCATCTATGGTGTGAATTGGGACACTTAGCCCTGGAAATACTAAATGTCTGTTCTCCGTAAATCCCTTTCTTTCAACCTTTAGAAAATTGACTCAAACTATTGCTTTTGCAAAACTCCGCCTTTTTTAAAGCCTTAAATAAAAATTTTAGCCCCGCATGACAGCAGAAATTTTTTAGAAAGTGTTGCTATTTTCACTGCTAGCTTCTCACTTTAGAAAGTGAATATTTACAGCGGAGGGGGTGCATATACACTGGTGCACCGGCACCGCTCTAAATCTGGCCCTGGGTTTTTACTAAAATGTACTGCAATGAAGTGCAAGGTATTAAAAGTTAGCAAAAACATTTATCCCTATATGCTGAAACACAACTTTGTTGGATAACTAGGTACACTACACCTTGAAATATACATCTTAATTTTGATCTCGACAGAATCTGAAATACGTTAAGAACTTTAAACTTGAGGAACTCAACAGAAATTTGACGTCCCATGGCTACAAAATTGTTACAAACTGACTAAAGCAGCAATAAGTTCAGGGAGTGGCTCACTGAACCAGCCTCTGTTTCCCAATTTGTCTATAAATCACCATAACTAATTACATTATGACTACTAGCCGAATTGTGATCAAAAGATATTTTTCCTTTGCATATTGTAAGGTTCCGCACCCCTTCATATCATGCGATAACCATGTGTGTACTACACGTGTTGACAGTAAACAAATACAACGCAGACGACAGTACCGAAGAGGAGTCGCCCACACTCGCCAGCAGTCGGCAGGACCGAGATCACCGAAGGCAGCCGACATTTTAGGATAAAAGACAGGAGCACGCCTCAACAAGCATCAATCTATCCAGATTGATCAAACCACCTAAAGCCCTAAGGTGCCCGGCCATTGGGTTCCCTTTTCTCTCTCACGACGCCAGGTCACCGAGAGAGACACCTAATCACACAAAACTTATCCCCTCTCACGACGCCCGGTCAAAGAGAGGAACCTCACTTACAAAAGCCCTACGAAGCCTGGTCATTGAGTTCCTTCCACTTTCTTACCTAAAATTATTAGAGGAACTACTTATTGTAATATATTTCTGTATTTAAGAAGATCTTTTATAATAAAAGGTGATGGGAAAGTCCAAATTCCCATGTACGATAATTGCTCTACCGTACATAAACTGAGAGAATTTTACAATATATTTCAGGAAGAACAAGTAACGTCAACGTTTCATTAGCAAATGTAGCAACGTATCAAGTGTAATATATAAATACCAAAAATAATCTGCTTTGCTTGCTAGAACCTATTTTTGGCGGAAGCCCCTACATCACTTTTTTTTTTTTATAAGGTTTTTGAATATTTTTGTAGGTTTTAGAAAACGTTTGTTGTTATACAGACATGTTTGTTCTGATTGATGGGAATAAAATTTTATTACGAAGAATATGGTCTGCAGAGCCCTTTCTAGAGTATCTGATATTAGTTGTTGTGGTTGATTTGAGTTTAGCATCCTGTTCAGCAGTGAAGCTATATGAGATATGGATTTACAGCTTAACGTGGGATCTGAACCATACGACCTCCAGTCGGGAAATAAACTCCGTTTTTAGATAAAACTATCTGACCACAGACAATTCTTTTCCCGTTTTGGTTGGAACAAACGTCGTACTGTACTTGGTATTGGAAAGCAGTGATGAAACTGGTTACGAATTTTGCGACCTGGAAGCAGCCAGACCCGTGATCCGGTATGACCTAAGCAAACCTGGAGACCACGAAACATCGTCATGCACGTGAAGGAAGAATTTGTATGAGACGGTTAATATAATTCTGTCCCTTCTTGCTGGTCTAGTGGCTAGCACGTGCACCTTTGGTGAACGTAGTCTCGGGTAGATTCCCGTTAGGAGATCACTAGTTCGAGGTAGATGTTAACTATGTTTAAAAACATATTTTAAACGGTTTAGCGATTTTTCGTTATGATAGACAAGATCTTTTTCATTTGTGCAATAGAGATATAGATTAATAATATTGGTGTTGTATGCGTAAGTTATTTGAGGCTTCTAGTATCAAAATCCGCCCCATCCATTTCGCTTAGTTTCGAGTAATCTCGCGAAACGTGCAGTGAAGCTCTATGTACACGCGTACAAAGTCCCATATTTGAACTAGTTTTTTAGTATGAAATATTAAGCTTTTAAACAAAATTCTGTCTCCATGGAATTTCTTTAGATCAAACATATAACAAACGACATATAACTCAATTTCGGTTTTTTAAAAAAAATGATTTAGTGGCTTTTGATACTATAGCCCTATAGGTGCCTCATTTATCGATATCAAAAATGAGTGTTTAATGGAATGGAGATCAATGTTGAAAATTCGAAAATCATAAAAGTATCGCGTGGGAACACTCCTTTAAGGGTCTCAGTAAAACAAAGAGAATTTAAAGAGATCGATAATTTTAAGTATCTAGGAAGTATTTCGACGAGAGATGCTTTTAAGAGGAAAAGGGGGCAAGTTCCAAATACTTATATTAAACCACTTCTGTACTGGAACTACCCATGAAGTTTATGAAATGTCACAAACAAATTCTTGCAGAACATCCATTTCACATGGTTTTCGAGAAAAAGGTAACGATTATTTTTAAAAAATGTGATTACTTTTAAAATCCTACATGAAAATAAAATGAAAAAGATTTGCTTTTAAGGAGAGAAAGGGCCAAGTTCTAATCCACTTCTGTACTGGAACTAACCATGAAGTCCCACGGTTATGTCGGCTAGACTAAAGGAGACGGTGATGATTAGAAATGAATGCAATGGTGGAATTAGGAAAGCGAAAGAATACCCGAAAAAACTCACGAACACGGTGTTTGTCTTTCAGAAAGCTAATTTGGCGTGAGCTGGAATCGAACCAGGGACCCAATGCACCAGAGGCGAACGCTCTACCATTGAGCCACGGTACTCCCCTGCTCCTAGATAACTTGAAGCTGCGAATATAGAATGCGCTGACCACAAGATTGTACTTACGCTGTTTTTGCGTTTTTATTGGTTTGCTATTTGCTTATAGCTTATTCATTAGAATTAAGGTAGACACATCGTTTATCAAACGCACGCGAATACTAATAAACGCACAGATTTAATCGTGCTTTTCGTCACTGCCGTATTTGGCGCCACAGTCGACTGTTTCTAAGCAACACGTCAACAGTCAGGTGCTCACATATCGTGAGGTACGCGTTTCCACTACAGTAATGTAAAGTAGGTGAATAGGTGAATGTGGTGTGCTTGGCGCAGAAACACAGGGTAAGTATTCAATATTTTTCTTTTGTTTTTTATTGACGTCTTGTCACGTGTTTTCCTTTCCTTTTCATTTTAAGAATGATAATGTCTTTTGATGACATTAAGTTTTCTTTTTGATATATGATTCGGATGTTTGCTTCTTACTTCATTTACAACAAACATATAAAAATACAAGTGTACTAAGCGGATTGCAATATTTTTTTAAAAAACAAATTGATAACAGAGGCTATTAGATTAAACAACTTCATGATTTTGTTCTTACTGCCTACATACTTACACAGCCGCGGCGGTATAACAGGTAAGGACTGCACACTACGAACTGGACGGGGCGGGTTCGATCTCCGCTAAAGCAGGATTATTTCTCCAGATATCCTTTTTCCAATCCAGCTCATACTTACGTCAAGTGTATAATATGGGTGCCTGAGGAAATATAAAGGCGCTGGAGCATATTGATGATTTGATTTGATTTTGAGTTTAACTTCCCTTTCAGCAGCGAGGCTATATGAGACAGGACCTACTGATTAACGTAGAATCCGAACCACATGAGCTCCCATTGGGAATCAAACCCGGGTCTCCCATGCCAAAGGTGCGTACGCTAACCGCTTAGCCATGGAGGAGCTCATAGGAGCATGTTGGTGACTACTTCGCCGCCGCCTTTACTACTTTTAGTTCAATGTTATGGTTATACTCATAGTAAGGACATATTAACGCATTGGGCAATATGACCCGGGGCGGCAATTTTTTCGGACTATTTTTTTCTTATGCTTTAATTCATGAAATTTCAAAATGTATTATGCGTGTATATACGGCCCTGCGTAGCGTACTCGCTAACGCTTTCGTATTTGGTGAGAGCGGTCCCGGGCTTGATTCCCGGTGGTTTTGGAGCCGGTCAAGAAAAAAGTGTAAAAGGTTTTTCAGGCCAGTCATTCTGAGTGAGGTTTTTCTGGGATTTCCTCACTCACACCAGGCAAATGCCTGAATAGTACCTAACATGTAGGTCCCAGGCCGCTTCCTTCCTTCCCTTTCCTCGGATAGTCTGATCGCCGAAGAACGTCATTCCTACGTGACGGGCTAACATTGACATAAATGCCGAAAGCACAGACATCTAATTCCTAATCATAATGCGTGCGTATACGAATGACATCGGGAATTTAACATTTGTAAATAACCAAGTAAGAAAAACTTGTTTGGTTAGAAAGAAGTAATTAACATTGTAATTATGAATTTATGTTTATTATTTGTACTATTCTGTTGCTAACACTATCTTTTCTGGTCGTTGTTTCGACCCAATGTTAATTAACTTTTTCCGAAATTACCTACAGTTTTAAAGCTTAACTCCCAGCCAGCAACACAAGAAATTTATGACTTATATATATATATATATATATATATATATATATATATATATATATATATATATATATATATATATATATATATATATATATATATATATATATATATATATACTGTTGTGACAAACTTGTATTTATTATTCTTGAGCTTGACTGATCTTATCAGCGAAGTGCTACAGGTATGATCGGCAATAATTTTTTTTTTTATACTGGTAGTAATAGATTTAAAGTTAGCATCGTCATTTCAGATTCTGCTTGAGGATTGCAAGATTCTCCACCGTCATAAATCTCACGTTTTTACATTAGTATATTGATATATTTATTAATATATATATGTACTATTCAAATTCAAGAGAAGCAATTGCCTTCTGCCCTTCACAAATTACGCCCCTGTTTGGGGGACTCTTAAGAATGACCCGAGATGACAAAAATCTTAACGGTTCCCTGACTCCGAAGCTGAGGTAGATGATGATAATTATGGACAAAATATTGGGATGAAGACAGTGGGGAAAACCCCGAGAAAACCAACCAACACACACACGGCATGGGCCGGGCTTGGACCGATTAATTGAAGTTCGTTTATCATTATTGATTTTTGTTATATAATAATTGAATAAAACCAAACGTTGAAATCTGTTGATGTTGCTTAGCCGCGATTTGCTTATCGGGCCGGACTCGGGTCAAGAATTTTTAAAACTTACCGAACCGGGCTCGGGTCAAAAATCTTAAAAATTTTCTGGGCCTAGGTACATTCGGGCTGGATTGGGCTTGAGCCGAAAAATTCGTCTCTAACACACGATTTGTTCACCACTTTTCGTGGACTAGAATTAAACCAGGGATTACTCGTACCAGACAGAGATGAGTATTCTGAAACTAAGTCATCGCGGCTTCACGTCATCTCCTATGTCAATGTGTAGTCAGTGCAGTGAGACTTATCTTCAGCCAAATGTTGAATCTCACGTGATCTGTGCCAAATGGAGCCACGATTTGCCTTTTTACCTACATAATATGTATAGTACAAATGGGAAGTACTAACTTTTTTTCTAAAGTTAGTTTCTCCATTCGCACGAATTTTGTGAAAGTCACCACACATTTGTCCTTCCGAAACAAAAAGCATAACATGTAGAATTCTGCAGGGTGTTTCAAAACAACACCCACAACGTTTGGGAGGTGATTCCTGACACCAAGATAAGACGAAAAGTATACACCTGGGTGCACAAATGCTTCCTTTCGGAGTTATAGGCTGCCGAAAACGTGAAAAACTGAATTTTGAAGATCCATAGCTCCAAAACTATGAGACTACCGTAGTCGGATCAAGACTTCACTAAGGTACTAATGCGTGCGCTATCCAAAAATACACGTTTCAGAATCCTAAGATACTCACGTAACAATTTTTGTAGAGGGAGTTTGGCTACGGGGATATAATTTGAAGTAGTCACCAACTACCGCTATACAAATTATTGTGGAAGTTCCGCAGGATTCTGAAACATGGATATTTGGATAGGGCACATACTAGTTACTAAGTGAAGTCTTGACCCGACTGTGGTAGGTCCCATAGTATTGGAGCTATGAACCTTTACAGATCATCTTTTCATATTTTCGGCATCCTATAACTCCGAAATGAAGCACTTGTGCACCCAGGTTGGTCTATACTTTTTGTCTTATCTCGGTGTCGGAAATCATCTCTCAAACGTTGTCGGTATTATTTTGAAACGCCCTCTATATGCGTAAAGAAACATGTGTATCACCATCAGCTAAAACAACAGGTACAAATGCGTTAGTTAACAGTGTAGTTTGTTACGTATATACAGTACATAAGTAAATAACGATTTCTCTTTCACACACACACACACACAAAACTTCGTTATTATTAGCAACAAATGACGCGCTTCTTAGCGCAAGAGAAGTTCGTTTTCCTCGATTTTGTCAAAAACTACGCATTAGAATTTACTTTCAAACCTGTTATTTTAATCAGCTCAATATGTGATCTATCGACTGATACAGGCTATCTGTAATTTTTGGACAAAATTTGGTCACAATTAAGAGCTTAAATAAGTGTGTATTTCAATGTCGGTTTCACTTCAATACATGTTTTGAATCTTATACAGCATCAAGTTTTAGATTTACAAAAAAAAAAAAAGTTTATCTACATTTTTTTTTGAAAACTACGCATGAGGATATACATTCATTCATTTTATTTGTTCAGCTCAATAAGTTGTATCGATTGGTACAGCATATGAGTGGCGTATCGAAGGAGGGTAATGGATATTCAATCTTTCATACACAAGCACTATTGAAACGGAAAAGATGTCAGTTTTCTTAAATCTTGGAACTGCAAGAATCTGTGTGTAGAAGCCGAATTAACAAATGATGATACATCACTTCCAAATGTTTAGGATGTGTGAACGGGATTCTATTGAAATTACAGATATCCTTAGTTGTAGATGTTATTTCTAGCGATTTGAGTGTTTATCTACCCTACAAAGTTAATCAAAGCTGGAAGAACACGTATAAAATATTCTTTGAAGCACCATGCCACAATCGCAGAAATATATAGTGATTACATGACTACTGAGATCTTGTATTTGAAATCTAAACATGAAAGATTTGGACAGACACGTTTATGTGGATAGGGACAATACCAGAGAAAGAAATGAACTGTGTATTCTACGAAAAACAATAGAAAAGAGATTATTTATTTATTTATTTATTTATTATTATTATTATTATTATTATTATTATTATTATTATTATTATTATTATTATTATTATTATTATTATTATTATTATACCTGTGGCATGTTTCCTTCCATCGCATATTTCTGGCAACTCCTATGTAATATATGTCTCATCTTTGGACAGCTTTTCCCGTTAATTGCTACCTATAAGAATTTCGAATCATGCTACATCGTTCTGCTTCTTTATGAGTCAAATAGGTGGTGATAAAAGCACTAAAACAGAATATTTTAAGTAGTAATTATTTCAGTGTGTGATCCCGGGATGGAGAAATTCCCCTATGAGGCTATGGGATTTTTTCTCTGAACCATACCTCCGATTCTTCCAATATGGATTACCAGTATTATTATAGTAATACTCTTCACCCCCAACGAATTAAAAGTCTTTTCCTCCAGAGGGCGGGGATAATCCCTTCTTTCAGCAACATCTACGACTTGCTGTTAGGAAGATGTGTCCAGATCTATTGCATAATGCAATCATACTGCACGATGATGTATAGCCACAGCAGGTAGCATATGTACGGGACCTACTGGGCTGATAGGGACGGGAAGAGTTGGAGCACCCAGCGTATTAATCAGATTTGTCACTATGATTTTGACCTCATCCACACTGTGTGGTTGACAATATACGACCTATCTGGACATTGAAAATGCTGTGTGCGAACAGATCAACCGCTTGAGGTGTGGCGCAGTGGATGATGCTGCCGATGATATTCGACTCTTCCACATTAATAGCAGTGTGCTGTGAACAATGCGGTAGATTACCGTACTCTGAGCGTTTATCACAATCAGACAGATTTTTGTAACATCGATGGCAGTGTTCTTTGGACAGTGCCGGAGATTATTTTAAGGGTGTTCATAATGGGCCGAATTTTGCTTCATATGCATTAATATATGTGTATGTCTCAGGGCTGCTTTTTTTTTTTTTTTAATGCTTCCTATCAACAAATATCGATTATGGATACTCTTTCAGTTGTATTAACACAGTTTGATGTGTCCTTCGACTGTCGAAATACTGCTGAGTTGACGTGGCTTACTCCCCAACCTTCATACATTAAGTTGCCCACTGTAACAAGTATCATTAATAGTGAAAATCGTCTTATATTTGAAAATTGCCTCTGGAGCCTATTTGTCAGAACATCCATCTCCAGAGATAATGTGGAGAGAAAAAAGAGAAAATTACATAATTTCTATAAAACCTACTTGATTCACTAAACAGCTACACGAATGAGAATAGTCGCTTTACAAGACAGGGGGTAAGGAGGATCTAAAAAAACCTAGACATTTAAAAATATCCTAGAAGGGCAGAAACATGATTAAAATTGCTAATAGGTCTATATTAATATTATTTCTCTCTCATTTCTTGTATTTTAGAATACTTATTTGAGCACAATAACCCCACCATACAGAATTACGAGATACAGGGAACATAGAAATATCTCCCTTTCAAGATCTAAGTTTGAAAAAAAAAAAGTTTTTCTACCAGAACTTCAACTCGCGACACTTCTTCTTTTGCTTGTAACTCCAATACTCTACAGCTGCGCTAAATGCAATTACTTTACATTAACTAAAAAAATTGATATACCTGGAAGGTAATGCTGGATTGTCAGATTTCAAATAAGGGCGAGGCGAAAGTCCAGCACTGCCCTTTTATTTTTGAAATGGCTTGAACAAAGATGACGAAACCTTAGGTGTAGATAATTGAAGCGGGTACTCACAAGATGTGCCATTTGGCATCATGGCGGCCATCATGAAATCCGCCATTTTGAATTCAAGTTAATATTTCAAATAGGAAGTTGCTCATGCGACACATGATTTTAGGCTAGAATTTCACTACAAATACGAATCTGAAGTTATTTTTAACCTAACTTTAATCAGCAATGAAATTTTGTGAAGTAAATTGCATGTGGGATCTTACAAGATATGCTTTATGTCTTTCCTGTTGCGTGGTACACATAATCCCAGTCCTGGTGGATACGTAATAACACTTCTGACGTCACAGAGTCACAAACTTGTCTGATTCGTTGAGTTGTTGGAGATCAATGATTTTTTTCTTGATAAACAAATGCTTTGAGATGGGCCCCCCGTCTAAGGACGTCACATCATTGTAAACGAAAATATACATAAATCTTGCAGAAAATCTGTATGCACTTGAAATTGTACACAAAATGTTTGCTGCTTATGCTTTTCAAACAATATTGTTACCTACCTCGAACGTAGATTCTAGATTTTTCTCGGCGTACAACAATGTGATGACAGTGAGAAAGCAAAAATCTCTTAGAACAAAATGTTGAAGCACTAACAATTTTGCCCTTCGAGAAGCGAGGCCAGAAAAGAAACTGCATATACAGTGCGAAGTGAAACACAAAAATGTATCAATCTGAATCTTTTATATATATTTGTGCTTGTGAATGATTCCTTGAGGATAGGGGAGAGAATATATATTTGTAAGTCATTTGCACAAATTGTTAAATTATATTCTGTGCAAGTGAAAAGTTTAAACCTTGAAGTAACAAAATTTCCTGTAAGTTTCAACACAAATATCTCGTCGTATTTAGTTTCTGAGTGTCATAACATGATGTTATAACGTGTTACTTTACCTGAGTAATAAATATTATGTACACTGTAGTAAAAGAAAATTGGGTAGTTGTTTAAGGAACCACTATCCATTTAGCATACATTTTATATTACTGTTCATAATGGAGTAGTGGTTACTTAACCACATTTGCCGGTATTTTTGTTTGTGAAATTTATTTTAGATATTTTGTTTAAATCTGTTTTTTTTTTCTATCAAGTAATACGAATACAATTAAATACAGAAATTAACATTTTAAAAGATTCTTTTAACTCGGCATACAATTATCTCACAATCTACACACACACACACACACACACACATATATATATATATTATATATATATATATATATATATATATATATATATATATATTAATATATATACTATATATATCTCAAGTTATGAATAAAACCAATCTCTTCAAACTAATGAAGTAACTACATAAGAAATGAGAGGGTGAACAAAAAGAAGAGGAAAGATAAGGACAAGATAAGGGCCAGATCATAAGATTTATCTCCTTGTAAATTTTAGAGTGATTTGGTCCTCTAGATCACCCCTTTCTACAGACTTGGTTGAACATAAACAATAAATTCATTAAATCTATCCTATAATATAGGTTACCGGGTCATGATAAAGGCCTAGTGTTTTAGCTCCTATTTACATTCATAAGACAATTTTTAGGAGAGGCTAAGTAATCACGTGTCTTTATTCCTAGCCCACCCTTGTTACTCCCCTATATCAATAACAAAAATAAGGGATAAATATGATCGCAGGGGGACACCGTTCTTCTTTTTCTCCATAGC